>NC_087210.1:2818530-2856168 GCF_015104395.2 Macrobrachium nipponense | reverse complement strand
ACATACGACATTACAGCTGATGAAGGACCTGTGCCTTCTGGTCAACTTCGAGAAGTCCCATCTGATTCCCACACAGTCCATCGTGTACTGGGGTTTCAGATGGATTCAGTGGCTTTTCAAGCATTTCCATCCATAGAACGTCAGCTAAAATGCTTAGAGAAAGTATCGGTCTTCTTAGAGAAGGAAATATGCTCGGCGAGGGAATGGATGAGTCTGTTGGGGGACCATTTCCCTCGCTGGAGAAATTTGTTTCTCTGGGAAGGTTGCACCTCAGACAGCTTCAGTTTTTTCCTAGCAGACAACTGGAAGAACAAGAAAGACCTAGACAAGATTTTGAGAATCCCTCAATCGATCAAAGAGCATTTGAAGTGGTGGTCCGATCCCGTCAGCTATCGGAAGGGATGTCCCTCAAAGTTCTGAGCCCAGACCTAGTGTTGTTCTCAGACGCGTCCATGACGGGCTGGGGAGCAACACTGGGGAGGAAGAAGTGTCAGGCCTCTGGAGAGGGAACAGAGTCCTGGCACATAAACCTCAAGGAGCTAGAGGCGATTCGTTTGGCACTTCAATGCTTCGAGTCAAGGATTGTGGACGAATTGTACAAGTCAACTCGGACAACACCACGGCGCTCGCATATCTCAAAAAACAGGGAGGAAACTCTATCTCGCTCCCTGTCAGGATAACGAGGGAAATCTTACTTTGGGCGAAGCTGAGAAATGTAACGATTCTAACGAGGTTCGTTTCAGGACAGCACGAACGTTCGTGCGGATCTCCTCAGCCGTCGCAATCAAATGCTTCCAGAACGAATGGACTCTCCATCCAGAGATTCTGCAAGGAGTTGTGGAAACTTTGGGGACGCCCACTGTAGACCTCTTCGCGGACAGCAAAAACGAAGAGGCTTCCGATTTACTGCTCTCCGGTTCTAGACCCAGGAGCAATAGCAATAGATCGCCATGGCTTTGGAATGGAAGGGGATGGATCTCTACGCCTTCCCTCCCTCCATCTCCAAACTCCTGGGAGAGGTAATAAGGAAGTTTGCGGCGTCGGAAGGAGCAGAATGACGTTGATCGCCCCCTTTTGGCCTGCAAGCGACTGGTTCACAGAGGCCATGTCATTTCTGGTAGATTTCCCAAGGACACTTCCAGAAAAAATCGATCTACTCAGACAGCCCCACTTCGACTGAGGTATCACGGAAACCTCTCCGCTCTGAGTCTGACTGCATTCAGACTATCCAAAAAGTTGGCCAGAGCGAGAGGTTTTTCAAGATCGGTTGGCAAGAGCTATTGCCAGCGCTAGAAGAAACTCTTTCCCCAAAGCTGCTACCAATCGAAGTGGGCTGTCTTCAGAGGTTGGTGTAGAAGGCAAAATATTTCCTCCTCCACGACCTCTGTGAGCCAGATTGCTGATTTCTCTTACATCTTAGAGAGATAGACAAACTTTCAGTGTCAACGATTAAAGGCTACAAAAGTATGCTATCAACGGTCTTTCGACACAGAGGCTTGGATTTATCAAATGATAAAGATCTTCACGATCTATTGAGGTCCTTTGAAACATCAAAAGCTCCACGAGACAAGATTCCCTCATGGATTTAGATGTTGTCTAAAGTTTTTAATGTCAGCCCCATTTGAGCCTATGCACGATGCCTCTTTGAAAGATGTAACTAGGAAAGCTATTTTCCTGACCGCTTTGGCAACAGCTAAGAAGGTTAGCGAAATCCAAGCTATGAGTAAAACATGTGGGTTTTCAGAGAACACAAGCGGTGTGGTTCGCTGAGCCCCTCGTTCTTAGCGAAGAACGAAAACCCATCCAACCCCTGGCCTAAAAGCTTTGATATCAAGGGTTATCAGAGTTCGTCGGACGAGAGCTGGAGAGAGTTTTGTGCCCTGTCAGAGCTCTCAAATTTTATCTGGAAAAGACCAACAATGTAGAGGCCCGTCAGACAACCTGTGGGGTGTTCGGTCAAGAGGCCGGAATTACCAATGTCTAAAAAACGCACTGGTCGTTCTTCTTGAGAAACAAATACCATCAGGGAAGCTCATTCATCCTGCACGGATGGTGATCTTAAACTGCTAAAAGTTAATGCTCACGAGGTTAGAGCGGTAGCTACTTCGGTGGCTTTTCAGAAAATATGGCACTCAGTGATATCCTGGGTGCCACATTTTGGCGAAGCAACTCTGTGTTTGCTTCACACTACCTCAGAGATGTGAAGCGACATATGAGAATTGCTACTCGCTTGGAGGACCATACATTTCCGCGGATACAGTATTGGGGACGAGAAGAATACGAACCCCATCCTTTAGAAAAATGGATGTGGTGTGATTTTAATTATGGGTTTGTTTTTTTACGGTTGTAGGGTTGGCCGCTTGAGGCGGTCTTCCCTTTAAAATTAGCCTGAAAGTTATGGGACTAACTTTAGTGAGGCTAGGTTAGGTGGTTTATTTATATGCTTCGTTGTCTTCAGTATGGTGCAATATGGTCTAGTCACATTGTGGTCACGCTCCCGTTGACAGATCATCTAGAACTATCCAGCTGTACAGGTCACTACCTTGCTGGAAATTCTAGTTAAGCAGAAGCAGGCTTGGGTGACAGTAATCACGAAGTCAGCTATGCTAACAGGTAGGGAACCAAGATGTCAATCATCTGCATGTGAAATGTTTCCAAAATCCTTCTATTCTGTCCCTTCCCACCTCCAATGGTGGGATTCAGCTATATATATATCTGGCAGGTAAGTGTCATGAACAAAATGATATTGTCATGATACAATAAAGTTTGTTCATACTTACCTGACAGATATATATAATCAAGTACCCACCCACCTCCCCTCAGGGGACAGTGGTAAAGAAAATCTGAATAGAAAATGGGAATGGTTCCTGGTATCCGCCTCCCAGCGGCGGGAATGGGTACTAACCACCTAGCCGACCACTGCGTTTGCCGGGAGTTTTGAAATTCTGTCGGTCGTCAGAGAATACAGCTATATATATATCTGTCAGGTAAGTATGAACAAACTTTATTGTATCATGACAATATCATTTTTTACTTAACTGCTGCAGGAACCAACAATCATTACTCCCTCCTCCTTCAAGATGAAACTGAAACAGATGGTATAGGTTTGGAAGAAGAGGAGGAGGAAGAAGCTGAAGCTGACATGAACGGTATAGAAGAGGAAGATGATGATGACGACGATGAAGAGGCAATTGAGGACAGTGATGAGGAAGAAATCTTTAGCAGCAGCAAGCACCGCACTCTTTCACATGAAGGTGCCAACCTCAATGGTCAGAATCATATAGGTGAGTATTATATTATATTTAATATCACTTGAATTTTAGTTTGCTGAACCAGGAGTCAGTGTGCTTTTCTCAAGCTGTGATATGGAATGGGTGCTACTGAGATATGTTATACATGGAATAAGGCATTGTATGATTAATGTCATTGCAAGAAAAATGTGTTTTTGTATAATAAAAACATTGCTTTTTATGCTTATTATTTTCATTAACCTATACTGCATTTGCATTTTGATTTCAGGGGGACATGGAAATGAGTATAGATTACTGAACAACAATGATGCAGACCTCAAAGCTGTTATTGACACACCAATCACTATCTGGACACCCACGCCCATGTCTCCAGCTCGTCGTGCATGCTTCATTGCTTCTATCATGTTTGGTGTATTGATAGTGGCCACTTTTTTGTGGGTTCTTCCATGTGATGTCCAACCATGTGAGGGGGAAATGGGCTTATCTGACAGAAGTTGGGCTGTGAAGATAGAGGGAATGGGTAAGATTAATACAGTGTGTCACAGATATAGTAAGTTACTCTACTTTGATATTAATCCTTTCACAAGGCATTAATTCCTTTAATATTAATTTATTCACAAGACAGTAATTCCATTAGCATTTTGTGGTTGCCTTGGCAAAATCACATGCAAAATCTGTTATAGTATTCTTCCAAATTAAAGGCTTGCATATTATTATTATTATTTTATGTTATTACTTTTTTTTTTTTGGTCTATCACAGTCTTCCAATTCGACTGGGTGGTATTTCTAGTGTGGGGTTCCGGGTTGCATCCTGCCTCCTTAGGAGTCCATCACTTTTCTTATTATGTGCACTGTTTCTAGGAGCACACTCTTCTGCATGAGTCCTGGAGCTACTTCAGCCTCAAGTTTTTCCAGATTCCTTTTCAGGAATCTTGGGATTGTGCCTAATGTTCCTGTGATTATGGGTACAATTTCCACCATATCCCATATCCTTCTTATTTCTATTTTCAGGTCTTGATACTTATCCATTTTTTCCCTTTCTTTCTCTTCAACTCTGGTGTCCCATGGTATTGCGACATGAATAAGTGATACTTTCTTCTTGATTTTGTCAATCAACATCACGTCTGGTCTATTTGCACGCATCACCCTATCTGTTCTGATACCATAGTCCCAGAGGATCTTTGCCTGATCGTTTTCTGTCACTCCTTCAGGTTGGTGCTCATACCACTTATTACTGCAAGGTAGCTGGTGTTTATTATTATTATTATTATTATTAACCCTATTCGTATGGGACAAGCCTACGTGGGGCGTTGTCTTGAAAACAAGCCTCCAAAGAATATGGTTTTCATTTGAAAGACATAACAGAAGATAATAGGAAATATATTAACAAGACATACTGTATATTCTTTAATTGTTCACCTCCACCAAGGCTGCATAGTTTTTTGACGCGTCTGTTGTTGGCCTAAGTATGTACTACTAATAGATTGTTCCAGTTTTCATAATCAATGTGCATAGAAGTTTTGATGAAAATTTACTGTTTTATAGCAAGAAATGGTTCGAACAGATTAACGCAAGACTGGGCGCCATGTGAAGGGCCATTGGTAATTGCTTTTGTGTTTTATTCTAGGGATCAACCAAACAAAGTTGGTAAGGAGGCTTTCAGGTGGTCATAATGTCCTACTAAGTTATTATACTTCCAACAACATATCTGGGTGGCATACAGAAAATTCGACAGCATCAGATGGTGATGTTTGGAGAGCAGGTAAGGTTTTGAAAATTCACAAAAAAATGACTATATGAAATTTCATTGTAGTACAGTTTATAGATCACGTTTTATGCCATAACCCCTTTTTTCCAGATTAAAATTCAACCTATTCTCACTGAAATCAGTGTTATTTTCTTGATTGATAAGCATTTTGCAAATTGCCTAATATGTTTTTTTGTGTGAAGATTATTAACAATTTCAAAGTTCAGCCAAAGAAAACATTTGTTTTTTATGATGCAGTACCTTGAAAAAAGCTTGATCAGTCATTAGTTAGGACGATGTAAGGTTAACCAGTTGACCTAGTTTGAGCTGAACAACTGGAGGCTTTAATGTGAGGTCACAATCCAGATTCTTTCAAGAATTGAACATTTTATGGTGTCATATTACTAGAGAACTAGCATGCACTGGACTGTGCAGAAGTTAAAAATTTGATGGGATCGATTAAACTTGGATAGTGGGTTCAGTGCTTGATCTAACGGTAGTTATGAGCTCAAACCTGTCTTTGATCAACCCTATTTCCCACACCATGTTGACATTATCCCTGTTTAGGTATAAATATGTGTTAATGGTAGTGTAAACAGTACATGCTGTACTGTTTTTAAGTAGAGAAGTGGATTTGTTTGCTTGGGACTATTTCTCGAGGAAATTTTTAAAAGTTTTTTTATTAGTTGGAATAGTTTTTTCTTTATCACTCAGCCAGTGGTTTCTCAACAAACCCACCATTTTGTATAAGTAACTTACCCAGTAATTACTTGATCATCTATGTAATTACTGGGTAAGTATATATAAAACTTTCAGTATATAAAAATAATTTTTGTATAAGTAACTTACCCAGAAATTAATAACTGATCATGTAATTACTGGGTAAGTATACATATACAAAACATTTTTTTATTATAAAAATGTCATTTTACGTACATCAGTCCACAGAGTTATGAATTTTTCCAATTAAGAATATATCAATGGATCCAAGGGGCTATTTTCTGGGCCAGGCCCGTGTCGCTTTGTGAAATATCCCTTCAGTTCATATTTCTAAGGTAAATAATACTAACATTACCAGAGAAAAATAAAAGAGGGGGATGTCAGAGTATCCTGACTCGCTCACCCTAAATAAAAAGAGGGTGTCGGTATGGTACTGGGGCGAGTGAGACCACTACCACGGACCTCTTGTCATTTAGATCTCTCCTCCACCAAAATCCCCCTGCCAGAGAGTGCTGGTACACAGCCTGCGCCAGCAACTACTACTACTCACCCACCCACGCTAACACCAGCGCCTCTGGTGGCCATCCTTTCCGTTAGCGACACCTTGCCCGCACGGGCTTTTTTGCTCTCTGTGTTTGTGATTGCTACTTTTGGATTTTACTGCAACTATGGAACTTCAAGCCATCGCCGCAGCTAAGTTAAGTACTACTGAAAGGTTACACGTAATTTTAACCAGACAGGATCCGTTTTCAACCGTTTTTTAGGTATATTAACGGCCCTCCTGCGTCTGGTCTCGGGCTCGCCATATCGGCTCGCCTCGTGTGTTTTTAGCTAGCTCTTCAGTCTCCCATACCGTCGTAGCTATTGCTGTGCAGTATTTATGATTAATTTTATGTTTTTTTTACGTGTGGTGCAAGGTGTGCTACCAAATTTAATTTATTCATCATATTATTCGGAAATCCTATGCCTTATGTCTTAGCTCAGTGTTCATGCATGCATGTGCCTTTGTCTAGTCTGTTAGGCATGTGGGGTCATAACCCCTCTCTTGCTTTAGTCCTACCACCCTGGCCGTCGCCCTCCGTTTTACGTATCGGGAGAGGCCAGCTCCCGAGTAGTTGGATTTCCTACCTCCCAGGTAGGCTAGCCTAACTTCTCTTGGACGTTTCTTTTTCTTTCCCTCGATTTCCTTCCTTTCTATTTTAATACGATGTGTTATATGTATTTTACTTATGTTGCATGTTTGAGACGGTTCGAGTTAGCCTAGGCTATCTCTTTCGCCTGGCCTATTCGTTCGCGTGGTCCTACAACGTTCGCGGTGGGCCAGACGATCACCACAAGCCACCAGCTCAGTCCCCCTACCTGCCTTCCTCCCCTAGCGGGGGGGGAGGCAGTCCACGGTTGCCACAGCAACCAACCGGGCTCTCCTCCCCTCTTCCTCCCTACCCAGGGAGGATACGGGAGTTACAGGGGGGGTCTTGAGTCTGGCTGTTAGTTCCGTTCTCTTCCTGGGATCCAGGGGGGTACCTCGTGCATTTGGGTTGGGTTGGCCACCCCTCCCGCTCGTGCTGGGTCCTCTTCGTGTCCCTTCTCAGCTCTCTCCTTCCCTCGGTCACCCCCTAGCCTACCCACCGCGCTAGCGGCGGGCTCAACTGGCTCCGCCAGCTCATCAGGGGGTGGCGGAGAGTAGCTTTCATATGCACCTGTATTTATTAACTGTATATGTTTTACAATTATATTTGTTATCATTATTTTATATATTATATTCCTCTAGTCTGGTGGAGTGCCCGCTCACCATCCGGGTCGTCCTCCTGCTTGCGGAATTTTGTACGGCGGAGCTAAGCTCCACCTGCCTTTGTTATTTATCTGGTTTAATCCTCTCATGTCTCTCCGCTGTCCTTGTACCCCTCACCCTCGGTGTATAGACCAGTAGCTGGTTCAGTGGAATCTTTACTCCGGTGCCCCGGTAACCATCGGACTAGTTTACCAGGTCTTACGGACTATCTCTACAGGAGAACAGGAGAGGACTATGCCCAAAAAATTTTTTCACTCCGGCATGCAGCGGAGCATTATATCTCTTAGCAGGCTAGTCCTGTTAGTAACTGCTGATACTCATGTATCTGTCCACTTACAGGCTACCAACTGCCAGGAACCCGGGTGCAATGCCATCCTTCAAGATCCATGTGGTCACGAGGTCTGCTGGACCCACGCTCCCTGTGCCATCCGCCATGGTGAACTAGTGGTATGGCACCACGAAGCCTGCTCCATCTGTTACGACCTGGTGGATCAGTTTTCCGCCGGAGTAAGTATATACCGGAGTGGTATACTTATCCTGTTCATGGTATACTTATAACTGTTTACAGAAGCATATGATAAGAGATATAAACATTACTTAGTTTTAGTTGTTTAATCATATAATTTTGGGGCTTCGTTGTAAGGACTACAATGACCCTTTATTCCAGGCTGCCGCCGTGAAGGACGCCGCATCGGCTACCTTGAGGGCCTGGGTCGGCGGGTTCAGGAAGAACGTATCTAAGGGGCAATCATACATCCTGGACAAGAGTATGGGTGTCTGCATCTTCCCGGGCGGCAAGTCGACCGGATACGTTGACCCAGCAGCAGCGGCCCCGTGCATCGCCGCCATCCAGCAGCAGGTGGCACAGGCGCTGGCCTGTGCCCAAGGGCTTCCCTTGGGCTTATCTGGATCTTCTTCCCCTAATCCTTCTACTTCTTCTTCTTTCCAAGGCTTTTGCGAATCTGATATTCCGGGTAGGACGTCATCAGCTTCAGCTGTCCCTAAAGTGAAAGGGAAGCGAGAGCAAAAGACCCTTGAGAGGACGTCTTCTAAGAAGACCTCATCCTCTGCATCTCATAAGACTCCGGCTCACCACCCCGGAGCAGAGAAATGGAAGTCCTCTTTGACTTCACAGTCAAAAGGGTCCAGAGGCAAGTCCTCTAAGGATAAGGCCCGTGCTTCCACAGAGCCGGAGCCTTCTACGTCCACCGGAGCACGCCCTAAGACTCCTATGTTGGTCAGGGACCCTAGTCCCTTCGACACAGAGGCCTTCACTGCAAACATAATGCAGCAGATGGGGATCCTGGTCGGTAACTTGGTTAACGACAGGTTCGAGCAGATGTTTTCGCGCATCTCCACCTCGTTTGAGGAGTCTGGCCAAGTGATCCGGAGTATTTCGGAGAGGCTGGCAAACCAGGAGAATCTGATGGCGGGTCTCAGGGAGAATCCCCTAGCAGTTCTTCCTCAGTCAGGCATGGCGTTACAACCAATGCCAGACTACGAGTCTCTTCCTCCCTTCACGGCGAGCAATCCTTGGAGGGTCGCAGCCTATGCCCCCTTCAAGGACGGCATGATCACCATCCTGGATTGTGATACTTGGAGAATAGAGAACTTCGAGTTCCACCCCGCCAACCTCCAACCACCCTTTATGGGCTATGCTCGTTTGACGGAGGCTGCAATGAGGAGGGAGGATAGGATCCCGAAAGAGACGATGATCTATAGTTGGGGTCAGGCACAGCGAGAATGGATTAGAAGTCTAGAAGATTGGGATTGTGTCAATACCAAACTTCAGGCTTTCAAAAGTCCATTTACTATCTTTGTGGCAGAGGAGGAAGCGCCAATCCCCTTTACCACAAAGTTAGCAGAGCTAACCATGCAGGCCGCCATTAAAGACGAGCCTATGCCCCAACTGAGGGAGACAGAGCCAACATCTCTTCTCCTTCCAGGATCCGAAGACCTCTGGGCTGATCTGCCAACTACCTTCACGGCTGGGAAGCTCAAACCAGATTGTGCAATTGTACAATTTGGGGAGAGGCTCCCTAGGTTGTCGGATAACCTGATCCAAGCAGAATTTGATGCTAGGACCAGGTTAGGGAGGACTTTGAATGCCCTAGTTATGACAGAGGTTGCCGCAATCACATACGGGACGGAACCTTTGTTCAAACTCTTAGCCAAAGCACAGACACACACTGTTCAGTGTGATCTGTACGACTTTGTGATAGCTAGACGCAACTGCAGGAAGCCACGATCCGGCATGAGCCAAACAAGCTGCTTGCGTCTTCTATCTGGGGCGCTGACCTCTTTCCCGAAGCAGTGGTGAACGAGGTTCAGTATGAAGCAACTAGGCTCAATCAGAGCCTTAAGGTCTGTTGGGGACTTTCTTCCAAGAGGAAACCAGAAGTCACCCCCTCAACTTCGAAGAAGCTGAAGAAGCCTAGAAAGTTCCCACCTTTCCAGGCTGCTCAGCAACAGCAAGTAATGCAAGCTGTACCAATGTCCCAGGTGGTTCGGCCGTCTACGGCGAAGAATTAAGCCCAACTGATTCTCCTACTGACTTCACAAAACCAGCCCTCGACCTCTTACGCAGTATCTCCAGCCTTCAATCCAGTCTTTGAATGCCAGGCATTCCAAGCCTTTAATAGGTTTGGAAGAGAAAGCAGGGCTAGAGGTGCATTTCGCCAAAGAGGTGGCGGAAGGACACCGAGCAGGGGCAAGCACTTCCGAGGAGGACGTGGATCACGCCCCGCCCCAAGTCAGTGAGGACCCTCAGTTGGGAGGGAGGCTGTTCCTCTATCGTCACAGATGGGGATTCAGCAGTTGGGCACAGAGCATTGTGTCCAAAGGACTGGGATGGAGTTGGATCAAAGGTCCCCCTCCATCCAAAACATTCCTTCAAGAACCAACAAAGGAATTGACAGAGTATGCACAGGAACTCCTTCAGAAATGGGTAGTATCAAGAGTCAAACATTTAAAGTTTCAAGGACGCTTGTTCAGCTTGCCAAAGAAAGGCTCAACCAAACGAAGAATAATCTTAGACTTGTCCCGTCTAAACTTATTCATTCGTTGCGACAAGTTCAAAATGCTGACTATCTCGCAGGTACGGACCTTACTTCCCCGTGGGGCCGTCACCACCTCTATCGATCTTACAGACGCATACTATCATATCCCAGTTGCAAGGCACTTCCGCCCATATCTAGGCTTCAGGCTAGGAAACCAGGCATTCTCCTTCAAAGTGATGCCCTTCGGGTTGAACGTAGCCCCCAGGGTATTCACGAAGATAGCGGAATCAGTAGTCCAACAACTAAGATCCCAAGGGATAATGGTAGTAGCATATCTGGACGATTGGCTCATTTGGGCAACAACCGTCGAAGAATGCCTCAAAGCCACGAGAAAGGTGATGCAGTTTCTGGAACATCTGGGGTTCCAAATAAACAAGGTCAAGTCCAGGCTAACGCCGGAATCTCTCTTTCAGTTGCTCGGCATTCAGTGGGATTTGAACTCCCACACTCACACACGTTGGCCAAAAGGAAAGAAATAGCCAAAGCAACAAGGCAATTCCTCAAATGCAAACAGACGTCAAGGAGAAACCAGGAAAGAATCCTAGGCTCTCTCCAGTTTGCGTCAGTTACAGACATTCTGATGAAAGCAAAATTGAAAGATATAAATCGAGTTTGGCGCTCAAGAGCAAACAACAAATCTCGAGACAAGTTGTCAGTCATCCCGCCGATTCTCCGCAAACGTCTCCGCCCCTGGGCGGAGGCCAAGAATCTGTCCAAATCAGTCCCTCTCCAAGTTCCTCCTCCGGCGTTGGTTATCCACACGGACGCTTCTCTAAGCGGTTGGGGAGGATACTCCCAATTCAAAAAAGTACAAGGGACTTGGTCACCTCAGTTCTGCCGGCTTCACATAAATGTACTAGAAGCTATGGCAGTATTCATCACATTGAAGAGGCTTCTACCTGCCAAGGGATCCCACATTAAACTAGTATTGGACAGTGCAGTGGTAGTACACTGCATCAACAGAGGAGGATCCAAATCAAGTCATGTGAACCATGTCATGATATCCATTTTCTCTCTAGCAGCCAAGTACAAATGTCATCTATCCTCCTCTCATCTGGCGGGAGTAAGGAACGTGATAGCAGACGCCCTGTCTCGATCAGTTCCTCTAGAATCGGAGTGGTCCCTGGACAGGCGTTCATTCCAGTGGATAGGCCAAAAGGTCCCAGACCTCCAGGTGGATCTTTTCACATCACAATCGAACCACAAGCTCCCTTGCTATGTGGCCCCCAACCTGGACCCTCTGGCTTATGCCACAGACGCCATGTCCATAGATTGGAATCAGTGGAAGAAGATATACATCTTTCCTCCAGTGAATCTTCTATTGAAAGTCCTGAACAAGCTCAGGTCTTTCAAGGGACAAGTTGCTCTAGTAGCCCCGGACTGGCCCAAGAGCAATTGGTACCTTCTCCTTCTGGAATTGGGTCTCCGGCCTCAACGGATTCCCAATCCCAAGCTGTCTCAATCAGTACAAATGAGGACTGTGTTTGCTTCCTCAGGAATTCTCAAAACCCTAACTTTATGGACTTCATGAAGTTCGCGGCTAAAAGAGATGCAAATATTGATCCTCAGAATATCCTTTTCTTAGAATCTGATAAAAGAGAATCAACATTGCATCAGTATGACGCAGCAGTTAAAAAACTGGCAAATTTCCTGAAGGAAACGGATTCTCGAACCATGACTATTAATTTGGCTATATCCTTTTTCAGATCCTTATTTGAAAAAGGTCTAGCAGCTAGTACTATTACGACCAATAAGTCAGCTTTAAAGAAAATCTTCCAGTTTGGCTTTAAGATAGACTTAACAGACTCTTACTTTTCGTCTATCCCTAAAGCTTGTGCTAGGCTCAGACCATCAGAAAGGCTTAGTTCAATTTCATGGTTCTTGAATGACGTTCTCAAACTGGCTTCAGATTCTGACAACGATTCATGTAACTATATTACGCTCTTAAGGAAAACATTATTCTTACTGAGTCTGGCCTCAGGAGCCAGGATATCTGAACTGTCGGCTCTCTCTAGAGACTCTGGCCATGTTGAATTTCTCCCCTCAGGAGAAGTTCTACTATCCCCAGATCGTAGTTTTTTGGCTATAAACGAGGACCCCTTAATGAGATGGGCCCCTTGGAAGATCCTCCCTCTTCCTTAAGACCCTTCTCTATGTCCAGTGACGACCTTTCCCTAAGGTCCATGACATCAGGGCAGTAGCCACCTCAATTAATTATTTCCAACATATGAATTTTGAAGATTTAAAGAAATACACAGGCTGGAAGTCGCTGACAGTTTTCAAACGTCACTACCTGAAATCCTTGGAATCTCTTAAATTTCTGGCAGTAGCAGCGGGAAACACAGTTTCTCCTGACACTGTCTAAGTAGCTTTAGTCATAGATCCAGATCTCCTTTCTACCTGCCTCACTAACAAATTTCCTTTAACCTACCACCAGGCTCAACCCTATTTGAGCCTTAGCTTCCTAAAAAGGCTATACATAGTGATGTGTCCCTTATTTTTATGCTAGGGTCACTCACACCTATACTTAGTTGCCGAATAAGGCTATATTGTGATGTTCACCCTTATTTTTATGCTAGGGTGACTCACTTTTGTATATATTGATATTTTCCAGTTTTAAGTTATCATAAGTTAGAATAAGTATAGTACTAAGCCCTATCATAAGTTAGCATAAGTATAATATTAAGTTCTATTAAGTATTTTAAGGCTAACATATGTTACTATGCATTAATTGCATTAATTAAGATTTATATGATAACTTTGTAAATATTTAAACTAGATTACACTCATATTTTGTAATTTTGTGTTTTCTTCTTACCTCTTTTTATACCTATTCCCAAGCTTATGCTAATTCTCTGGTACTATTTCACAAAGCGACACGGGCTTGGCCCAGAAAAGGGATTTTGACGAAGGAAAAATCTATTTCTGGGCAATGGCCCGTGTCGCTCAGTGAAATCCTCCCCTAATTTCTCTCCCACCCCTATGCCCAAGCTTGTTCTAACGTCAAGGATGGCCACCAGAGGCGCTGGTGTTAGCGTGGGTGGGTGAGTAGTAGTAGTTGCTGGCGCGGGCTGTGTACCAGCTCTCTCTGGCAGGGGGATTTTGGTGGAGGAGAGATTTAAATGACAAGAGGTCCGTGGTAGTGGTCTCACTCGCCCCAGTACCATACCGACACCCTCTTTTTATTTAGGGTGAGCGAGTCAGGATACTCTGACATCCCCCTCTTTTATTTTTCTCTGGTAATGTTAGTATTATTTACCTTAGAAATATGAACTGAAGGGATATTTCACTGGGCGACACGGGCCATTGCACAGAAATAGTTTTTCCTTCGTCAAAATCCCTTTATTATACAGACTTGCAGGGACATGCATGTAGCTTGAGGCTGTCTATACTGGTGAGGAGTGGAGTGACAAGAAGTTTGATGAACCAGAGGCAGTTACATGCCTGAAATTTGAACAATGAATGATGTTTGGGCAATCTTGATTCTCAAGGATTGCATCACTAATGATGTAGACTCTTAGTTTAAATTTGCCCTTGGATTATACAGCAAGGTTGGAGTAGGTTTTAATTTTATATATATGTACTGTGATGTAAATGCATCGTGAAAGGGTGCAGAGGAAGGGCAAAAGCAACAGAGGGATGGACTTAATAGAACCAGTATGGCCAGCATGAGGCTAGTCTAGCCATCTTCTGAAATTTCCAACTGTTTCATTATTTTTAGTTTACCAAATGCCTATGTTAATGAAAAACCTAAAAATTATCATTACAGTATATATACGTACATGGGGCCACACAAAAGATAGGACAAGCTATTTAGATAGAAGTTCCAGGTTCAGAGATTGAGAGACATAGACCTTGATGAAAGGGAAACGGCTGACTCCTTGTAGAAGTCTTGATAGCTTAGTTCCAAAGTCAGAATGGCAGTGTCATCCCACAAAAAAAATAAAATGAATAAAAAAAAATAAAAAGACAAGTAAGTCTAGTCTTGTATCTGAGATGGTAGGATGGGAGCAAAAAGCTGAGATGGTAGTGAGGTAGGCACTACTAAGAGAAAATAGTCTGACTGGCTGTATGGTTCAGTGATGAGTCCCAAGGAAGTAGTCAATGGTCCATCTGTAGGATGCTTAATGAGTTCTTATTGTGTTCCCAAAGGCTGAGGGCTTGCTCTGTCATTGAGATGCTGTGAAGGTTAGTTGCTTCAAGAAATGATATTTGAGATACTAATTTGGGTTTTAGTACATTCTACCTGTAGGTTGAATAACCTTATGTGAAAAATAGTTGACAATGAAGAAAGACATACAACATATTTTTGTACACTGTATTGTACAGGAACTTTGTTGTTTGGTTTGAATTAAAGCTCTGCCAAAATATTGTTATTGCATTATTTTATTGCATGGAAAATCTTGTGTTAAATACTACTTAGAGCCTATTTTTCTATATTTCAGATCAATTATCAACTGGATGTAATAACTGTGGTGAGGGAGATGATGGTGAAGATGATGCAATTGACATAATTGGTGATGGACAATGTGGCTTATTAATGCTTGATGGAAATTTGGGCCGTGAGAACTGGCGAATACCATTGAGAGAATGTCCAGTTGATTTGCAGTGTGATCTTGTAAGTTTAGTTTTGAAAGACGATTTTTGTCAAGTATGCAGAAGGAAATTTTATTGTTCATCAGCAGTCATTGATAACTTTGTGTGTCATTTTATCATGCTTACCAGCATATAAGTTGATCCAGTTTATAAGTTGACTCCTAAAATTTTGAGATGTAATTCAGGTTTAGGCTTATATTTACTGGATAAGATGACCACCAAAATAAGGCAGCACCACTTCCTATACAAATGCATGGCAAATAAAATACAGTACTATTTGTGATATTTTGATATCCAGGGCTTAGCTCACATAGTGCAAATAAACTCAACCTACCTAACCTGTTGGTATCATTCATAGGCTATGCAAGTAAGCATGTGTTAGGTAGCAGAATGACTTATTAATTTTTACTGAATGGTAGGTTTGCAGGGCCATTTTATTACTATTAATGCAATGCTGTGCTGTGCAAACTATGGATATTATTAGCAACTTTGATTTATACCAAACATGAGTTTCAATATAAAACAATTGTGGTGGGCTGCAAACGTTATTGCAAGTGTGTAGTATATAGGCAGTTTCACTGAAGGGGTAAAAGTTCACGTTTTATACGTAGCATATAAGTCAACCCCTGGTTTTGGAGAGGTTTTTTAGTCTTCAAATATCAACTCATACACCGACATATGGTACATTACATTCAAAGTTCATACCATTGTAAATGTGCTTAAATTATATTCTTGTAGTATCAAAGGCTAGTTTAGATTAGTATTTCTTGTCTGGTGGTACCTTCTTTCCCATAAGTCACAGTTCCTCAGTTGATATTTTCTTGTAAAGAGGGAGTTCTTGAACAGGAAGAATTTTTGTCATCGGTTCAAATCCAAATAGCATTCATATTTGTTTGTTGGTAACTGTATGTAGATTAATTTGCATAACTTTTCCATTTTCTGTCCTGATATAAGAAATAGTACTATCTTTGGGACTGGAATTCACATTTAAATCCACTGTAACTAGTGTTGAAAGAAAATGTCATGAGAAATTGATGTTGAAAATGGATAGTGTTTGCTTGTCAACTATAGCATGTATAATACTGTATGGGATTCTGACTATATAAAAAAGTGATTCTTTTAAAATATGTATCACATTTCATTAGATACAGAGAAGTGAGTAATCAGGAAACTATCATAGTGGTAAGACAAATTGTTTATTGGCAGTTGGCCAATAATGTGTTCTCTATGGTATATACATACTGTAATATTCTTCTTTTTATTCTAGCTGGATGTTAGTGGAGATCATGTTCCAGACTGCTTAGTGAGAGGTAGTCACTCCATGGTTTTCATGATAGAAGCTCGGTATGGATCAATAATGTGGTACTTACATCAACATAAAGAAACTGAAGGTTAGTGTTATATAAGCACAGGCAACTTACCTTACTTTTATGAACCTGTGATTTATTCAAACCTAAATATTGTACATATGCTGTTCTTGCTATTAGTGGAGTAAGTAGGCCATTATAAATGAATGAAAACTACTTGTAGGTGGCTAGCCATAGTTACTGAGAAAAAGTAAACTGTTATTGGATGTTAAGTGATTTCCATTCTCGCCATTGCACTCCGTTCTCATTCTGTTATCATTTAGTAAGAGATAGTAGACCAGAATTGGATTTTAAATACATAAAGGCAGTCCCTGTTTATCGGTGATATCAGTTAGCAGCATATCAGTTTACGAAGCTTAGCTAACGGTATTGTTAACCAGATTTTCATCGCTAGTAAGCAATTTTGGAGCTGGTAAGCTGTTTATTGGTGTCCTGAGCAGTTTATTGGTATCATAAGCAGTTATTCAGTGCTGATCAATGCTTACAGTGTTGTAAACTCCATTTATTACTATGATATTCCGGTTATTGACGATTTTCGGTTATTGGCACCCGGCCTGGAACGGAAACCCTACCGTTAACCAGGGACTGCCTGTAATTAGTGAATTGGTGTTTTTGAAGTTGGTTAGACATCGCTCAATAGGAGAATCGTACAGTCTCGCCTGCTGTTGCGTTGTTTTGGTCAATGACAGAGTTGTGCAATAATACTTATCATCAGACTGTGAACTTCATACTACGTATTTCTATCAAATAATCGTCAATCTTCAGTCATTAACATTTGAAATTTGTTGCACACATGGGGAGGTATTTCACAAAATTTTATAAATTTAAATGACTAAATACTTGTTAGTATAAGGTATTTCGTAGTCAGTATTGTGTACGCACTTCAACTCTGCAACTGACAGTATTTCAATGTTATGGCTTTAGTATGAAACAAAAGTGACCTGCCCTAATAACCAGTGGCTTCATGTAATTTCAAATGGTGTATTTATAACCAATAAACTTAAGTATTTGTTTGTTGGAGATTATAGATATTTTTCTGCAAAACAATAAATTATGTTAATTTGGCCTTTGACAAAGAAGTATTTCATTGTTTTTGTACATGAACTTCCCTGACAGATATATACTTAGCTATAGTCTCCGACGTTCCCGACAGAATTTCAAATCTCGCGGCACACGCGACAGGTAAGTCAGGTGGTCTACCTTACCCGCCGCTGGGTGGCGGATGTACGAACCAATCCCCCTTGCTTGTCAGATTTTTCTCTGTCGCGGGAACGATAACAACTGTTGTCGGTTCCTCTCAATAGTTTTTCGATTCTCGCTTGCCTGGAGTTAATTTGGACTTCTTTTGGTGACGTATTCGCTTTGTTTGGCTTGGCATAACGCGATTGTGGACCGGTTTTGATTTTGATTTTGATTTTCTTTAACGATGTCTGACCTAGATTCAGTAGTTAAAAACTGCGGTTTTTGTTTGGGTTTGGCGTGAATGAAGGATGTAAGGTGAGGTTGCCGAAAGCTTCGGTAGACCCTCACACGGTTTGCATGAAATGCAGGGGGAATGAATGTTCTTTTGCTAACCCTTGTAGTGAATGTAAGGAATTGAATGAAGAAGAATATAAGGCTCTCTCTTCTTATGTTAGGAAGTTGGAACGTGATAGAGTGCGTAAGGCTTCCTCTAGAAGTTCTAGTAGATCTAGAATGATGTGAGTTGGATGTGGATCTAATACTAACATAGAATTAGAAACCTTCTTCCAAGTTGCAGACCCCTGCTCCCCGCACCGAAGCCGAAGATTCCCGCCTCGGAGGCCGGCAAGCTCTGAGAAGCCACGATTCTTTCTATGGATCAGAAGATTCGTCAGTTGGAAGGTAAGGAGAGTGTTAGTGATCAGTGCAGTGTCCCCAGTGTTGTGGAGGGTGCGTCTGACCGGCTCCTTAGTGCCTCTAGGCCTAGACCTCTTCCAGACTCCCAGTTCCAGTGGAGTAGGAAAGTCGAAAGCCGCAAGAGGGCTAGGGAGAACCCCCATCCGGTCAGGCGTCCCTCGGCAGATCCTGAAGTACGCTCCCAGGCTGCCTCGGATCGCTACAAGAAGGAGCTCCTACGCCATTGCTTCTCCTCTTCGTCTTCTCCCTCTCCGAAGAGAGGTTGGAACTCCCTGGATGCGTCGTGCCCGTTGAAGAGGGCTTGGAAGGCTCCCAGCAGTCCTTTGGCTTCTAGTCCGGAGGTTTTCCCGGAAGAAACGTCGATGGAGGCGAAGAAACCCAAGAAATCCTGTGATCGTTCTTCTTCTCGCACTCCTCGCTCTGCGCCTGCGTCCGAGGAAGAACAATAAGATTCTCCTACGAGAGTACTCGCGGGACTTCAAGCTCAGATCACGGCGCTAGCAGATTCTCTAGCAGTTAGATCACTTAGGAAGAAGGACGTTTCTCTTCCGATCAAGAGATCTAGGCGCCGCTCTTCAGAGGATCGTTCTCCTCTTTTTAGGCGTTCTCCTTCATATTGGGAGGTTTCGTATGAAGGTAGGGGCTCACGTGAGCGCCCTCGCTCTCCTGGCTCTCTTTCGACTTCAAGGCGCCAAACATTGGTAGGACGCTCTATGGAGAAAGAAGTTTTTTCTCCAGATTGGATTCCCGCTTCCGGTAAGCGCACTGCACCTGCTCATCACGCTATTTCTTCAACTCCCTCGCGTGGGACTTCTCCTCAGCAGCCTCAAGATCCTAGAAGGCGCCCTTATACAAGTAGGCGTTCTTCTTCCAGATGTCGCTCTCCTCGAGTGTCGGATCGTGACTTCTCTCCTTACAGGCGTCAAGAGTCTGGTAGGAGTCGTGTGCATGATAGACGGCCTGCTGTTAGCCGCTCCCCGCAAGGTAGGCGCCAAGAGCCTACTGCACATCGATCTCCTAGTAGGCGCTCGTCTCTTTTAAGGCGTCATACTCCTGATTATTCTCCTCGGGGCAGACAACAAGAGTCTTTCAAGCGCCCTTCTCCGTGTAGGCGCTCTCCCGCTTCTAGGCGCACTACTCCTGACCGTTCGTCTCTTGGTAGGCACCAGGAATCTCGGAAGCGCCCTTCGCCAGGTAGGCGCTCGTTAGCTTTGAAGCGCCCTTCTCCTGAATGTTACCCTCTTGTTAAGAAGTCAAGAGTCTCGCAAGCAGCCTTCTCCTAGTAGGCGCATTCGCCTTCCAGTCGAACTTCCGTTGATCGTACTCAACTGGACAGGTATGGAGAGCCGTTCAAGCGCTGGCTCCCGATAGGCGCTCTTCTCATGGCAGCCGCTCGCCTCAGGATAGACGCAAAAAGAGGTCTAGCAGGCGCTCGCCTCCTCGTAGCGCGCTGTGGATGTTTCCAAGGATTCTCGAGTAGGAGCCCATACCCTCTCTTCTGCCGAGGTTCCGTCTACCTCGAAGAGGGAGTCTCATCGTAGACAACCCAGATCTTCTCATCGTTCTCTAGTGGATGTGAACTCTTCTAAGAGAGGGCGTTCTCCAACCTCTCGCTCAACTCCTACTAGGATCCCTTCGTCACCTAAGGATCTTACGCGCTCGCCTCGACAAGACGTCCTGGAAGGTTCCGATGAGGAACCGAACACTTCTGCTGCTGTGTCTTCTTACAAGAAGCTTACAGAGCTACTTTTGCAAGTTTTTGGGGATTCCTTTACTCCTACGGCTCCTCCTTCTCCTCACTCACTTTTTTCAACGGCGAAGACAGCGAAGAGTTCTTCTTGTGTGAGGATGAAGCCAACTCTTTCAATGAAGAAGGCACTGAGGAGTTTTGGTTCCTGGATGGCTTCCAAAGAAGAAGCGGGGAAAACGATGTTCGCTTTTCCTCCTTCGAAGTTATCAGGACGCGCTGGTTTCTGGTACGAAACAGGAGAGTCCTTAGGATTGGGTCTACCGTCTTCAGCTGATTCCGATTTTTTGGCGCTGGTAGATTCGACAAGGAGAGCTGCCCTTAACTCTGCTAAGACAACTTGGGCAATGAATGAACTGGATCACATGCTAAAAGGCATGTTTAGAGTGCTGGAAGTATTTAACTTCCTTGATTGGTCGTTGGGGGTCCTAGCCAAGAAAATTGAAGTGCCAGAGTCATTTTCGCCAGAAGATCTCATGTGTGTTTTGTCTTGTATGGACAAGTCGGTAAGAGATGGAGCGAGTGAAATCGCCTCCCTGTATGGGGCCGGTGGGATCGTGCAAGAAGAGGTCTGTTTATTGTTCCTTCTTAACGAAGTCTGTCTCCCATGCCCAGAGGTCTTCTTTGCTGTTTGCTCCTCTGTCTGCTCAGTTGTTCCCTAAACATCTAGTGCAG
The DNA here is from genome assembly GCF_015104395.2 of Macrobrachium nipponense. Taxonomy (NCBI): domain Eukaryota; kingdom Metazoa; phylum Arthropoda; class Malacostraca; order Decapoda; family Palaemonidae; genus Macrobrachium; species Macrobrachium nipponense. The sequence continues at coordinate 2,835,336 of NC_087210.1, read as the reverse complement.
GACATTTCGAGATCGCTTTCGGCTAAAGCCACCCAGGACCTTTTGGCACAGTCGGCAAGAAAACCTCGCCCTTCCTTCCCTACCAAGGCTAAGAAGGAAAAGTCAAGTGTTCGAGAACCCTTTCGAGGGGCGTCTTCCTCAAGAACCTCTACGTTTTAGAGGTCGGAGACCTCAAGAACGGGGTTAAGACTTTCGCCAAGTCTGTTAAAGCCCCCAAATAACTTGCAAGTCCTTCAAACAACGGTGGGCGCCAGACTCTTAGAGTTTGCAGAAGTCTGGGCCCAAAAAGGAGCGGATCCTTGGACCCTTTCTATTTTGAGGAGAGGTTACCTCATCCCTTTCGTCGAAAGACCTCCCTTGACGACCATCCCAAGGGAACTGACGGCCAGGTACAGAGACCCCATCATGAATCAAGCTCTCCATCTAGCAGTAGATCAGATGCTGGAGAAGGGGGCTATCGAACTAGTGACAGACCATCGTTCATCGGGCTTCTACAACCGCCTTTTCCTAGTTCCGAAGTCCTCAGGGGGATGGAGACCGGTGTTGGACGTAAGCGCCCTGAACTTCTTCGTAGAAAAGAAGAAGTTCACGATGGAAACGCCTTCATCAGTGCTGGCAGCACTTCGTCCAGGGGACTGGATGGTTTCCTTGGATTTACAGGACGCTTACTTCCACGTACCGATCCATCCTTCCTCGAGGAAGTTTCTCAGATTCATGATGGGGGGAAAAATTTTTCAGTTCAGGGCTGTGTTTCGGCCTCTCGACGGCCCCTCAAGTGTTCATGGGGATTTTGAGGAATGTGGCTCAATGGCTTCATTTGAAAGGGGTGAGGATATCCATGTACCTCGACGATTGGTTAATAAGGGCCAATTCAGAAGATCGTTGTTTGAAGGACTTACAAGTAGCACTAGAATTGACGAAGGCGTTGGGACTTCTCGTCAATTTCAAGAAGTCGTCACTAATTCCTGAGCAAGAGTGTGTGTATCTCGGGAGACAGATGAACTCTCTGAGTTTTCGGGCTTTTCCCTCTCAGGAAAGGATAGCCCGAGGATTCGAGAGAGTAACAACCTTCTTAGGGAAAGAAGTATGCACAGTGAGGGAGTGGATGAGTCTGCTGGGGACGCTCTCCTCGCTGGAGCAATTCGTTTCCCTAGGAAGGTTGCACCTGAGACCGCTCCAATTCTTTCTTCATCGGAATTGGAGTCGTCGTTCTCAGGATTTGACGTTCTCCCTGTCGTTATCCCAGGACGTCAAGAAACATCTATGTTGGTGGACAGATCCCAACCTCTTTGCGAAGGGACTGTCTCTTCAATCCCAGACCCCCAACCTGGTGTTGTTCTCCGACGCGTCGGACATGGGGTGGGGGGCAACCCTGGGAACCAGAGAAGTGTCAGGTACCTGGGTGGGGGACCAGGTAGCCTGGCACATCAACAGAAAGGAGTTGATGGCTGTGTGGTTGGCTCTGAAGGCTTTCGAGCCCAAAGTCAGAAGATCGGTAGTGCAGGTCAACGCGGACAACACTACAGCTCTGGCATATATCAGGAAACAGGGGGGACGCATTCCTTCTCCCTGTACGAGACAGCAAGAGACCTTCTTCTGTGGGCAGAAGAAAGGGGAATCAAGCTTCTCACCAGGTTCGTGCAGGGAGAAAGGAATGTAAGAGCAGATCTCCTCAGCAGGAAAGATCAGGTCCTTCCCACAGAGTGGACCCTTCATCTGGATGTATGCCAGAGCCTGTGGAAGTTATGGGGCAGACCACACATAGACCTCTTTGCCACATCAAAGAACAAGAGGCTGGATCCTTACTGCTCTCCGATATCAGATCCAGAGGCATTAGCAATAGATGCTCTTCTTCTAGACTGGAGCGGACTCGACGTCTACGCGTTTCCCCCCTTCAAGATCCTGGGGCTAGCCATCAAGAAGTTCGTAGAGTCCGATTCAACGAGAATGACCTTAATCGCTCCCTTTTGGCCGGCCCAAGAATGGTTCACAGAGGTACTGGAATGGTTGGTGGACCTTCCAAGATCACTCCCGCTAAGGAGCGATCTACTCAGACAACCCCACTTCAACAGGTACCACAAAAATCTCCTCGCTCTCAGTCTGACTGGCTTCAGACTGTCCAAAGTTTGGTCAGAGCAAAAGGCTTTTCAGCAACAGCTGCTAAAGCAATCGCAAGAGCAAGGAGACCTTCCACCTTGCGTGTATACCAGTCAAAGTGGGATGTCTTCAGACGTTGGTGCAAGAGGAAGAACATTTCCTCTTCCAGTACCTCTGTGACCCAAATTGCGGATTTCCTTATTTTCCTCAAAGAAGAATGTCATCTTGTTGTGTCAACTATTAAGGGATACCGCAGTATGTTGGCGGCGGTATTTCGGCATAGAGGCTTAAATATATCCGATGATAAGGACCTGCATGATCTTATTAGATCATTTGAAACCATTAAGCGTCCTCATGTGGTACCGAACTGGAATCTAGACGTAGTTCTACAATTCCTTGGATCGTCTAGATTCGAACCTCCTGGCTTAGCCTCTTTCAAGGATCTGACGAAGAAGGCTATCTTCCTTTTGGCCCTAGCTACAGCTAAGAGAGTGAGTGAGCTCCAAGCTATTGAGGGCAATGTAGGGTTTAAGGAAGATTCTATGGTGTGTTCGTTTCTTCCAAGTTTCCTTGCAAAGAATGAAAACCCATCACGCCCTTGGCCCAGGAGCTTTGAAGTTCGTAGTTTATCTTTTTTAGTAGGGGAAGAGCCTGAAAGAACTCTTTGCTCTATGAGAATTATGAAGTATTTCCTTAAGAGGAAGGAACAACTTAAGGCTAATCAAGATGTGCTTTGGTGCTCCGTAAAGGACCCCACTCGGCCCATGTCGAAGAATGCTCTTTCCTTTTTTCTGAGAAGCCTTATTACAGAGGCACATGTTGCCTGTAAGGAAGAACACTTTAGACTACTGAAAGTGAAAGCTCATGAGGTGAGAGCCATTGCAACTTCGCTTGCATTCAGAAAAAATATGTCTGTGCGGAACTTGATGGAGGCGACTTTTTGGAGATGCCAATCGGTTTTCGCAAACCACTACCTACGTGATGTAAAAATCACATATGATAAATGCTTCGCCTTGGGTCCTTTCGTATCGGCGGATTCGGTGCTGGGGCAGGGAGCTGAAACTTATCCTGTGTAAATTTTTTATGTTACCCTATATTTTATATTGGTGTTTTTTGGTTGTCTGAAAGAGGTTGCAGGAGGCACCTCTTTTTGTCGTAATATTAACCCTTTGTATTTTGGTTAGGTGGTCTGGTGGGTTTTGGCTCCTTGCAGAGGTAGTGGTAAGGATCTGTTAGGTAAGCGGACAAGGTCCCTCTAACAGGATCCGACTTGGATTCTACCACAATAGGGGATCACATATCCCAGTGGTAGATCCGAGAGTCTTTCAGCATCAGGTCACGTCCTAGCTGTAGCTCTCCAGGCAATGCAGACTCAGAGACAGTATCTATGAAGTCTTCATCCTGAAAAGGTGAGGACCAAGGTTTTTATATCCTACAACATTAGTTGTTTCCCGTCTTACCTGTATTATTTAGCTGTCTCTTACCCTCCACCAAGGGTGCCAATCAGCTAAGTATATATCTGTCAGGGAAGTTCATGTACAAAAATGATATTGTTAAACTACAATAAAGTTTTGTACATACTTACCTGGCAGATATATACGATTAATGGCCCACCCAGCCTCCCCTCAGGAGACAGGTGGAAGAGAAAAATCTGACAAGCAAGGGGGATTGGTTCGTACATCCGCCACCCAGCGGCGGGTAAGGTAGACCACCTGACCTACCTGTCGCGTGTGCCGCGAGATTTGAAATTCTGTCGGGAACGTCGGAGACTATAGCTAAGTATATATCTGCCAGGTAAGTATGTACAAAACTTTATTGTAGTTTAACAATATCATTTTTCCTTTACAGGGAAAGCCCATGGAGATTCCAACCCCATTCATAGTACACGGCCTCCAGCCAGACTTTTAAACCCGGGCTCTGCAATAGTTATCCCAGATGTAAATAATGACAGTTATGATGATCTTTTAATGTATGGCATATTGACCCAATCCCCTCAGCCATGGAATAATGAATATACTGATTCAGAATTTTGGAGTTCTGAAACTGACTCACACAACCCCAATAAGTCACTTCTTCCAATAAACAATTTGGTGTTAGTCAGTGGGCAGTCAGGAAGTGTCCTTGGTACCCCATTCATACTTAAACAATGCCAGAAGATCTTGACGCTTGTTTTGGAAGGACCAATGATTCACTACACTTGCATATGGGTAGAGGGAGAAAGTAAGTAGTCTTCTATATTGTATACAAGAAAATTTATTATAACTTGTCCTAAAGCAATTGAAATATTTCTGTTTATTTCCTATTTTTAACTTTGGGTTATTAGATATATATGAACATGAAATCTAAGGTCAACTTCATTTACTGATAACCCAGTGTCGAGCAGTATTTACTAATAAATGTGTCTGATGTGTTCATAAAAAGTTTAAGCCATTTTTTTGTAAGGATATTTTTTTACTGATTTTGGTTGATGAGGCCAAGTTTATTATTCCTAAATTCCATGGAAGTGATGGTTAACTACTGAGATAGTTGTTTCTGGGCAGTATGGTCTGTTGCACCTACCTTATATATGATTTGCGCTTCCACATACTTTGAATGTAGTATTTTCATTTGTTTCTAGTTTCATTGCTTAATTTTTTTTTATTCAAGTGTCTGCATTACAGCATTACTTTTGTCACAGTTTTCATTACTTTTAGTTTTTCGGTATTTGTTATAACTTCATCCCAAAAGTCGCACATAGCTCTCGTGTTGAAATCGTAGCCTTTGAATTTTTTTTATTCTTACCAGTCTCAGATGTATATATCCTTTTAGGTTGAGTTTCTTCTGAACATTTTGTTTCAAGTCTCACTGCTAATTTGGTACTGCCATGGCTTTTTCTTCCCTATCTTTTTTTAATATAGTATTCAGTTTTCCTGAGGTGCATATCCTAAAGATGTGAAATTGTACTTTCTAAAAACAGTTAGCCTTTGCATACAAAGGTACATAATTGGTTACATACCTCTCCCACTTGAGCTTAAAACTGCTTATAGGAACCTTTTAAGATAGACTTTTTTCACCAGTTACATGTGGTTCCCTTTGTGCAATAAGTATAGGTTCTGACACCCAGGTTTGTAAGTTGAATATATTATATAGTATCATTTTTGTACTGTATTCTACCATTAATAGGTCTTATTTGACCAAACCTTACTGAGCACAGTGCAAATCAGTTTACATACTGTAGTCTTATCACATTATTGCTGGATATTTTAAAGGTAATATTAAAATTGTATAAAGTTCAGATCTATCTTGACACAGAAAGCATATGAATCAAATTGATGAAATCTCCCATGCATTATAGCATGCTTCATTTAGTCTTATATCACAAGGCATTGGAACAGCTTAAAATTAACAGCCAGCAACTAGGGAAGATTCTTTTTTGATATTCTTGTATTATTTTATTTCCAGTCATCTGTCTGTCTTTCATCAGATGACCCTTTTCTACCCCTTCCCCCTTCAAGAATAAGCACAGCTACTGTTACAAAACAAAATGTAGTGCAGTGGATTTTGCAAAAATTTGAAAATATATTCAAAACATAAAATAAAGATCAGAGGTAGACAAAAATACTGTCATTGAAACTACTTTCAAGTGTTGATTAGTTTGCCATGTTTGCTAGTACTATCGGCAGGTATTGTTCTATAAACACAAGTGGTTCAGTACTATTTTGTCAGTGTTCTGTGATTAATTCTTAATTAACAATCACCATAAAAATAAGATTCTTATTTTCATTTCCAATGATCCAATTATCTTTTCTCAATTGACTTCATTCTTCCCTCTACCTCTATTTGTGTTAAGGATCAGTTTTCTTGGCCAGCTTTCCTGAGGAGTTAATATCTTCCTTCCCTTACTCCTTTATCACCTTTTGGTTTGGGTTTTTGCTTCATGGTGTTTGAGCCTGGCTCCTTCGATGTTTTTCTCAGTGTAATGGTATTTTTAATTTTTATATCTTGGGTTTTTAGCTTCAGATTTTAAAGTTTAATCTACTTTCTTTGGAAGCCTGGATTTCAAGTCAGTGATCCCTTTGGGCTTGTTTCTTATGAATAAGGTCCATCTACTGAATAATAATCTTCAGTTTGTAAATCAGCAGGCATATTACCTTTTGTACTTAATTTTGTACTCTTTGTACATTTATAATTTTCTGTAGTTTTTGCTGTTCTGTGTTTTTTTAATTTGTACTTGCTTGCATTTTTTGCTTTCTCATCTTTTGCTTCATTCCGCATAAAGATGCCACAGCAAAGATGCTAGGGGTCCCTTGGGAGGCAATGTTATTTGTATATATTTAGTTATGACAGTTGTACAACCTGATGAGAGTAGTCTCCTCTACCTTAGGAGGAGACCTTACAAGACCTTCCAAGAATGCTACAATGCATGTCCTGAGTTTTGGAGGTGTCTGGTTTGGTCTCTTGACCCTCAGAATATTCCTATTTGTTAAAAGCATTTAAGGAGATTTTCTCTACAGGAGGATAAGAGCCTGCCCAAACAGTACCTGTTGATTTCAATGAACAATCGTTCGGGTATTCTATAGTTTGCCTGGTGTATAAGGCATTTGTAAAAGTAATAAGTCTGGGGTTTACAACCTATAAATTTTTTTATAAATTTGTTATTTTTTAAAATGTCAATGTGAATTTTTTCAATGTTTTACTCAAAAGAAAGCAAGGCATAGCTTTCAGTTTTGTATACATTGCATAAGTTAATAATTATTCATAATATATATGGAGGGAAGAGTATGTTGCAATGTAGCTTTGCTAACATTCTCTTGTGAAAGCCCAATAATAATTATTTGTAATCCTGTCTGGTACATTTCACATAAACTTACTTTATCACAAATTATTCTTGCTCTGTTTTCAGAGGAACCTGGTCAGATTCATCTCACAGCATTACTTAATCAAATTCTCGGCAATAGTGCTCCAGTGGATGAGCCTGTACCACATGAAAATTCTTATGGTCATGCTTTCCCTGTCCACACACAAAGAAGAGACCCATGCCGAGTTAAGGTTTATAATAAGGGTAAATGCCCGAGCTGTCAGTCAAAGATACAGTTCTTTCATGTAGACGGTCACATCGCTTGGGATCGAGAGTATGAACACAGCGGTGTTGTATCTTGGGCAGCTCTACTCTCCAATGGAGAATGTCATGGTGCTATTTTTAAAATTTGGGAATACAAACTCACTACCACTGTTGTGAAGACTTCAAAACCCTCCCCAGTTGTGACCCGTAGAACAACAAGGAGTAGCTTAACAAATGATGATGGATATGTTGAAACTGACCCCACTGATGTTGGTAAAAATGGTGATGAACAGCAGTTTACTATTGTGATGAATTCAAACTTTAGTGATTCTAGTGAAATTCATACCTTGCTTCATAAAAATAGTGTGGCAAGCTTGAAAGAAGAATACAATAATAATCAAAATGGCTTAAAACCTCCATCGACCACCATAACAGACTTTGAAAATTCACGCCTTAGGAGGAAATTTCAGGAGGAAACTCAGGAGGCATCAGAAGTGTATGAGCATCCGACAATTCACCGCCATCATGGAAGGCAGACATCAGGAACTCATGACGATCACAGTGAACAGCTAGAAAGAGGTTCAGATGCATGGTATCATCATAGAAATTATGCTTTTCATCCTAAACAGGTTTCAACAACTGCAGCTGTCCCGTCTGGAATGAGAACAATGCCTCCAGATGTCTTGGCTCCACCTGGATATCAGCTTCAACAGATACATGAAAAAATCAGTGTTCTCAGATATAATGGTACAGATTGGCTGGAGGAAACATTGACGAGTATGGGAATTAGGCAATTATGCCATAATCAGAGCAACTGCATCCCAGATATGAAATCTCATTGCAAATCAGGTGAGACTTACTTTCATGTTTGTTTCGGTCAAACCCATCACTTACATTTAGCACACATTTCCATCAGTGCTCCAGGATGCTAAAATCTTTTATCAAAGACAGAAGAAGAGTTTTGTTAGCTATTTGTATGTACTTATGGATCTCCAAGTCCCCAGCAATCAGTTTCCTCACTTTTTGTGTCTGCAGCATTGTAAACAGTTCAGCAGAGTTTATAGATTTTGTCTGTTTTCATAGTATCATAAAAGCATTTAAATATCCTCTTTGCTGCTGACAGGGTTTTTGCTGATGTTCATAATAGAATTACCGTAGCAAGAATTATTTTTCTGTATAGTAATTTGTAACAGGATTAATATATGTGTAATTAGTGAATTAAAAGTAAAGCCATATTTAATATAAGTAAAGAAAAACAGGATACTTACATATTCTTCATTAGAGATAAGTGATACCATTAAGTTATTTTATTATGAATTCAAGTCTGTTTAGTTTTCTGATATAAATTGATTATTAATTGTTTTCTTTTGAATGAGTTGCAGCATAAGATGCATTTCTTATCTGGTACTGCATGTAAACCAGAATGCAAATTCTTGTCTGTGAAAAATTCAGGAAAGAGAAAGGAAAGTAAAATTAGAAACTGCATACTAAAAATCATTGAGATTATGGCTTGTGCTCACAGCATGAATGTGTCAGTAATTTATTGCTGGCATGCATGTAGTACAGTATTTATGAACATGTACTTGACAAAAATCTGGATCATTCCAAATTGCTGAGTATTTTTGTGCTGTTGTTATGATAGTGAGCAATGGGGAAGGTAGGTAGGTGGAACATTTCAGTTGTGGTAGAAGGGCAGGTCTGAGAAGAGAACTTTATTGTTGCCTGAGGGACGCTGGATTATGAAACAGGTATTTAGAAGAGAAAAAAACTTTATTGTTGCCTGGGGGACACTGGATCATGGAATAGGTATATAGAAGAGAAGAGAATGTTGTTGTTGGTGGGGGGGATATTGGAACATGAAACAGGTACTATTTAGAGGAGAAGAGAATGTTATCGTTGCCTGGGGGACACTGGATCATGAAACAGGTTATGTAGGAGAAGAGAACGTTATCAGTTTGAAGGCCTAGGAAATCATGGAAAAATGGTGTAGCTATAGAATTGGACCTGATTGGAATTCAGATGAAAGTTCACTTTGCAGAGGAGGGAAGAAATTTATTTCTAATCCAAACCTCATAAAGGGAAGTCTGACTTGAAAGTGTTGTTGATTACAATTATGTTATGACACTATCATGATGAACCATTTCCCCTTGACCTGTAGCTTAACCAATAAAGTTCTTTATTTGGTATTAAGAATTTTTTACGGTTAACACGTTGCCTTTGAATTAGCATATCAAGAAAAGTCTTCATATTTGGAGAATCATGTTGCACATTTTAATACTAGGAAATATTCCCTTTGTGGTTTATAATGGAGAACTTTTATTTATTTCAGTGGCTGTAGTTCCAGGGGTCAAAGAAAATGCTTGGCAGCTTATTACAAGCAGCACAACATTTGTGAGCAATCCTGTGAGTGGGGAGGAACAGCATTTGGCTCCTTGGACTTTGACATCTATCCTCAGAAAGATAATAGTGAATGTATGAAATTTCATGCAATGAACATAGAATGTAAATTATATGCCCAGCAGGAATTTATACACTTTTAATCCATTTTTAGACTAAAGAGTTGTAGTTGTTTTTTGAGTTGTGTTTTAGTATAAATACAGTTGTATCTTTTTATTGTCTAATTTAGTGGTAATGGTGTATATATATAATGTATGTTTATTTATTTAATTACTGTAATTATTTATTTATTGTTTTCTTGATACACACATTACGTAAATGTAACACATAGTATCATATTGTTCTCATGCTGTTACATATGTTAAGTAATTATTGACATTATCATGTAATTACAGTACTGTAAAATATAACTATTTATGTGCCAAAAGTGTATAAATTACTGCTAAATGGGTATGTGTGTGTCCAGGTACAAAAGTTTTGTTGAATATTTCATGTACAATAATTTCAATAATTTATTTTGTACATTTATTGCAGTGTTGTCTTTTATTTTGTATAATAATTGTTGATAAATACAGGTTTGTTTTCTAGTCTACTCTGTCATGCTGTATGTGATTTATGTCAGGTCTGAAAGAAGAAAGATCCAGAAGAATACAAGTTGTGCTGTTGGCATATTCCAAACTATTTTCTTATCTGGTATAATGTTTATGGAAGATCATTTTTTTGTTCAATTCATAACAGTAAGCTTAAAGCCTAGTTTACAGTTTGTTGTTTACATGAAAATGGCAACCAACCAGGCGACAAGTCAGTGTCAGAAAAATATTTATTTGTAGACTGAACATTTATTTGTTAATGGGTGTGAAGGTAACAGCTAAGAATATTTCTGGAACTTTTGCAGCTTGTCACAGTTCTTTTGTATTCTAGTTTTAAAACTGTGTAAGAAAACTTTGCTCCTCAATTTTAATCAAGTATTTTGAACCTGTTTTGTTGGTAATTATTTTATTCAAGATGATATTTTGAGTCTTTCATCCTTCTAGGAAATACAGTATTTGAACCTTGAATTTTCTAGTCATTTGAAGCTTTATTTATTAAACTAATGTATGATTATCTCATTGTTAGTTTTGGTTTAGTTCCTATAGGATATTTGAAAACTGGACTTCATGGCTATCTTTGGTTGCGCTTTATTAGAATGTGTAACTATAGTATGTCAGCCATCTTGATTTTGCTTTTAACCCCCCCATGACTCTGACATATCTGCTACATGTAGGCTAAATGTCACAAGCAACGTGTATTACATTCGTGGTAATTTTAACTGTTCATTCAGTTATGATGCTAGTTGCATTATAGGGCATACTTCATTTTGTAAATGTTCTGATTCTAGACAAAAATAATCCATACATCATGGACCAGTGGCTGGTTCCAAAAGTTTGCACATACCCCTACCATTTGTCATATCAAATAGATATTCCATGCCACTGCTCAGTATTTTGCAATTTGCAAAAAATGAAAAAATATGTGCATATGCATTGTGCAGGAGAAATGTTCATTATGTAGATAAACTCGTGTGTGACAAGATTATCATCTTATTAGCAAAGTGAGTGATGCACCATGCTTCTGTAAGGAGTATAAGTGGTAATGTACAATTTGAAAATGGAAGTTGCTGGTTCATATTTGCAAATTTGCTGAATTAGGTTCTTGAGATTTGCCTCTATAAGTATTTGGGAAATTCATAATAAAAATGTCACCAGTCTTGCTGTCACAGAATATTTTTCCTTTAGCCGTGTTAGTAGTCATATTTCATTTCATTTTTATAAGATAATTGGAATAGACCTATTGACCATTTTCATTTGTGACCAAATGCTATAGAAAAATTTTATTAGCCATGCTTTTAGGTTGTATGGAAGGAATGAATGTTTTTCTGCTTGGAAAACTCACTCAAAAGTTGTATATGAAATACATGTTTGTTTCCAGTAAGGCTTTTTTTATTTCCAGTTCTTTATACATTATCAGTAGTATCTTAAAGTTCGTATGTTTATTCTAACTCCTTATAACATTGGTGTCTCTCAGAATTATTGATGAAGCAACTTTGGTTTAATCTGTTGAGAGTGAGTGAACTAGTGTACTGAGACCCGTCATTTACTTTACTCTCACTTTCCAGGTTTCCCAAAACTGAAGACTTTTGTTCACTGTTCTCGCCTCTGCAGTTTATGATTTTGTTTGCTGTGTACTGCACAGTCTATACTATATTTCATTGTCTTTATCCCACCTTTGTCATCAGGTGTGTCTCATTATTTTTTTAATGGATGCAAGTCCATACAACAGATGAACCATGTATTTTACATACACAAATGATACTCCTTGCTTGAGAGTTGAAAAGTTTCAGTTTTCAGGTTAAACTACTTAATGATAATATAATAGTAATAATAATTCTTTTAGATGAATGCTCCAAAAGCATAAATTTGCAAAGTACAAAGTTTTTTATCATACAATCGAAAGTCAGAGTTAAGGAAGTACTCAACACTGAAAAAAATGCTTGATGAGAGGTAGCCAGCCAATGGTCTTACTTTACTCACTTCATCCTCACATTCAGGCTACTGTAGTGATGTTCTTCATGACAGTAATAAATACTGTACTGCTAATGTTTGTTTGAGCTATAATCAATGAGACCATACATATTTAAGCAGCCTAGGTATGCATATTCAAGCTTGGATAGTTTTCAATTTGTTGCCGATTGTTTTTCTTTGTTTAGATGAGTACATTATTTTTTAATTTTTTTTTTGCATACAGCTTTGCATGACTAGGGTTTACCAGAATACAAAAGAATCTTATAATAAAAGGATCTTAATTGCTGAATTTTTCTAGACCCTTGGAGGGTCTTCAGTGGCAGAAAGACACCAGTCACTTCTCAATGGGAAATCCCTTGGTCACCCCCTCTGGGGATTTCAACAGTGATGGAATTGTTCAGCTGTGTGTGGTGAGTAAACCATTTGAACCAACCTAAATGGGTACTTTGTCAGCAGAGAACACACACAACACGCAAACTTTCTTAAGTTGATGGTTGTCTTCCGTTGACTCCAAGCATTTGTTTCATCATTAAAAGAAAGGTCAATGGCATTATGTTGAGTGATTTGACATCTGTGTCCTCTAAAGAATCAGGGTGGCACAAGTCAAAGGTCCTGTATCATCTGGCATGGGATTAGAAATTTTTGTTTTGGTAGGGATGAATTAAGTAAACACTGTCCTAAGGAAAGAATAAAGTTTGATTGCTGAAGGACTCAACTGGAAATGGTGCATTTTGCTGTTGAGTGGTCACAAATCTGGAGAGCTGCAATGCTGTTTTGCATCCATAGCATATTTTGTTGGCATCATTTGACATAAGCATGAACCACATGCTGCTGTGTGAAGTTAAGTTAAAGGCAAGATCATGATTGGAAATGCAGAAACCAAAGAGAAGGTTCCAATCATATACATGCCAATTCACGCTTGATGTTCCCTGTAAAGAAATACGTAGAAACACTCTCAACAGACTTAACCAAATTATTAGTATCAGGGCGCAAACTGATTGTGATATGATGTAGAGACACTGATCACAGACATAAGCAGACTTGAAGAGTAAACACTAGTTATGTAAATAACCAGAATGAGGCAGGAGGCACTGGACATAGTAATGACCAAGACCAGTGAGGAAATATTCTCAAGAAGACTGAAATTCAGAAAACAGGGCATAATCATTCCTGGACCAGAATATAATCAGAAACAAAGAGGAAACAGTGGTTAAAGGATGGAAATATCAACACTATTGAGACCAGAACCATGTAAGAGACAATAGATTTTTTTTTTTTTTTTTTTTTGTCAGATGGAGATGCTGGTGGACTAGACAATTACAAATCACAAAATTAGAGGCACCAACAGCCTCCTCCCCCCAAAAAAAATTAATATCATAAATAAATAAAAAATAAGTAGAATGGTCAAGAACCTTATGACAGCATCAAGCACAGAAAGAAAAAGGATGGCATGAGCAGGAAATAAGAAACAGAAAAATACGGATTATGACAGGGTTAGTTTTGTCTTAGTCTTTTTGTTAAGAAGGACCTCATTGAGGAAGATAAACTTGGTCCTGGGAGTTGGATATTGAGCCACAACACAGTTATGCATTTTATGCAGCGTAATGAGAAAAATTCAACAGATGATAGAAAATAATTTAAAAGAATCCTATGAAAAGGATTGGAATAGAAATATATGCAACATGATTAAAAATGCCAAAATTAATTAGGAGCTTAAGACAGCATTAGAATAAGAGGAAGTGAAGATATGAGGTAGAAATTTACTGAAGGAATTAGAGCAAATTTTTAAATAAAGGATATTAGAATAAAGGTTGAATACAATGAAGCGCTAATAGACCAGCTGTTCTGAAGAGAGCAGTGCAGCCTACCTATAAAGAAACTACTGCAAATAACAGGCTAAGCCAGGCTAAACATAGCTTCCGAAACTTCAGATATGCTAGCACAATAAACAGATAATATTTCAAACAATACAATTTACTGGTAGCCAAAGCTCAAGACAGCATATACCTTTCAGGTGCTTAGATCAGCTGTAACAAGAACAGGTAAGAGTTGGGACATAAAGATTTATTTATTTATTGGAAGGGTACGTTATCATGATAGGAGATAGGTAGTGAGATTTGAATGTAAATGAGATGTAGGATAATCATTTCTACTGGAAGGTGAAAGGTTCTACTGAATATAAAAGGGGAGGGGGAGAAGGGAGTGGCATATAATGAGTTAGAGACCAACTCGAATGTTCATAAATAAGGATGGACGATAAACGGTTATCCTATGATCAACCGTGGTGGATATAGTTTTGAAAAATAGTAATCTTTAAATTATGACAGTGCTGCAACTATTGGTGTGGACTCTACGACCATTACCAATGAAGAATGATAGTAGGTTTGACTTTGACATCCTGAATAAGCAGTTACTGAGAAACACTACTAAAGTAAAAAACCAGATCATTCCTCAGTAAGATAGATGGTGAATAAAAGTTACAGGGTAAAAAAAAAATAGACTGAACGAGCCAACATATTACAAAGAGAACGAGGACTCTTAAAATCACGACACTCAAATTTTTAAATAAGGCTCGCTCGTTTATCAAAAAGTAAACAGGTCTGGAAATGCTCAAAAAATAAATCGAAGGCGTAATTTTGGCCTAAAATCTCTAATGTATAAGTAAATAAACGAACGAATGCATAAATAAAGCTCTCAGTCGATTAAAAAAAGACCTTCAAAATTAATAGTTTCCCTTTAGCAAGACCATAATTATGAACGTTCTTTCAAGAATAAACTGTTTGTTTTACAAGGAAATGTATTCAACAAGGATAGAATACATGAAAAACAAAACTTTCAAACATCAATCGCAAAGTAAAATTGAAAAATCGTGCCGTTGATTTGAAAATAACATGCATACTAAATTACGTGTAAGTTTACTAAGTGACAAGCTCATTATATTTCCCGCAAGCGTGTCAGCATGGAAATGTGACTGCCAGAGCTTTAGTAATGATCTGGAAAGCATTGTAAATTCAAAATACATATGAGAAAACTGTAAGTAATCACCTCCCGGCACATTCACACTCCGTTAAATCAAATAAAGGAGCAGGTTGTACCAAATATTCAGTTTTGCTGTAAACAAATTAATGACGTTACAGTTTTTATTGTAAAATTAATGACTCACACAGATAAGTAACAACAGAGGCCGTGAAAAACACTTTCACTTAACTGATTTTTTAAGATCTGGTAACGTTTTCAAGTTGTCATCATCCTTTATAATTACCCTTCATGATTATGTATTAATTGCAAAATTAAGACGTGATTTCGCCGAGTATTTGACTGTCAAATTTGCAGCTGTTGTTAAACAAAATAATTTTTACACAAATAGGTAAAACAGAAGTGAAGGTGAACTATACTTGCATTTTAGTTTATTTCTCATCTCCTGGAAACCTTTCCAAATTGCCAGTTCCCTTTATAATTGCATTTTTTATAATTATATGCTGCTTGCAGAATGAAAACGTGTTTCCCCTCATGGCAAACACTTTAAATGGAGAGAATCTGATGTTTTCGTAGTTTGCTTCGAGAGAAACATTACTGATTCGCGAATGTTTTCGTCACTAACGACTTTCAAATAAGACTGAATTGGCAATTGCTTCATTTGACAAATCAGCTGTTTTGTTGACACTTTGACAGTTGTCAGCGTTTTGCGCTTTGGTGAAGAACTCGATGTTGTGATATTGATGTCGAAGCTCTGTCTATTTCGGGACCTCCCTCTCCTCGATTTCGTTGGTAACATATATATTTTTTGGTGTTAGAAATAGGCCCAGAGTAGGCCTCTGGGATATACCTAGGTATTAATGAAAGTAAATACTACCTAGTATAGGCTAGTATACGCTGAAACCAGGCTTTTTCATTGGAACAGTCGGGGATTTCTTATATTTTAGTTAAAATTATATAATTTTCGGTAGTAGGCTATACATATCTGGTTGTTAATAAGCAACCAAAATATATTATAGTGCGTTTACTTTTCTAAGATCGCTCTGGTGGGGCCAGGTAGAAAAGGCAGAGTTGTCATATCTATGGGTATGTAAGTCCCATTAAATGCTTCCTGCAGATATAATCCTTCTTAGCAGGATTCGCTTTAGACCTTGGGAGTCGAGGGAAAGGGTTTGGTTCTTCCCTGTTAACTTTTGTTTTTTCATTCCCAATTCTATTTAGCTATTCCTTCTTTGGTATTTCTATATAAGCATTCCGCATGACTGCATCGTTCGTCCCCGCGAATACGAAAGCCGCCAGGAATTGGGGCATTAAATGTATTTTGCCGTGTTTAGTACGACCCCATGGGGGTTAATTACAGTCTTCTAAATAAATATTACTTAAAATTCTTGTTCAGGAGGTAAAACTGCATAGAAAAACCATAACTGCCATAGTCGAGGCCGCTGCAGAATAGTAATATAGATCTATCCCTTCTTTCTCTTTCTATAATTATAGATGCACTGAATGGCTTGTTGGCTCCGGTGTTTGGACTTGAAACATAATTTCATAAGTCAATAGATCTATTATGCCCTTAGAAAATACAACCACCCATTCCTTCTTTGCATAACATTTTTATCAGAATCATCCAAGTCAATCATAGGACTCACTTTCTCTTTTCTTTTTTAAAATACTGGAGATTCCACAATATTTCCCGTCTCTCTTGCTTCCTTGTTAAGTCTACGAATAGTCAATTTT
>NC_087210.1:2700817-2818030 GCF_015104395.2 Macrobrachium nipponense | reverse complement strand
AGAAAATATGATAGAAAACGGGAATGGTTCTTAATCCTGCCACCCAGGGCAGGACGGTAGATCACCTGACCTACCTGCAGCGTGTGCCGCAAAATTTTGAATTTCTGTCGGGGCGGGAGGACGGAGTCTTAGCTATGTATATATCTGCCAGGTAAGTATGTATGAAGCTTTATTGTATCATAACAATATCATTTTGGATCAAGTTCCGCTCTTACCAGGGAATTGATCCTTCTCATTTTATTTTTGTGTGAAAGTGAAATCGCAAGTGCAGTATTCTTTTTCATTTTCATATATTATTATGATTGCATCATTTTCATTATTGGATCAAGGTTCCGCTCTTACCCGTGAATTGATCCTTCCCCCTTTTATGTTGTGTGAAAGTGAATTGCAAGTGCAGTATCCTGTTTCATTTTCACATTATTGTCACTGCTGTGCGGGGGTGGGGGAAGCGAAGGTCTGCCAGGAAGTCGTCGGAAAGCTCTCCCGCGACTCCCTTGGTATCCGATTCTTCGTCTTCTTTCCTGCCCCCGCCTCAGCTCCTTCGTTGACTCCTTCCCCTTCGGGGGTGGGGGTGGTGGGGGGGGTTTCCAGGTCCTTCTCCTCGCCGTTCTGTTGAGCATGGAGGAGGGCGCTCGGTGCCCCGTCGTAATTTTGTATTTGGGGTCTTCCGTGCGTTCGGGGTGGGGCATGTCTCCCCCCCGTGCGTGAGGGAACCCCTTTCACTAATCTGTCTGTGCTACCGCAGGTGCTACATCCGTGGGAGACGACCTTGGACAGGTGTGGGCCGCTGGGGCTGCAGGGCGTGCCAAGCATCCAGGGGCTGATTCAACGTCTGGCGGGGTCTGGGGCGGTGACCTCATGGAGCGGTTACCACGATCTCGACCTTCGCATATGCCGCTTCCCCCCCTTCTGGTGTAGAATCCTCACACTGTGTCGGTGACGCCGTCTACCGCTGTTCAAGGGCCGGTTGCCACCGTACCGAGGGGGGAGGGTATGCCGCCGCTGCCTGGGTTCTTGTGTTGCCTCCCCCAGACTTCCGCTGCACCTCAGGGGTCGCCCCTGGACCACAGGCCGTACCTGCCGCTGATGTGGTTCTCGCTGCTGGCTTGGCTGTCCCTTCTGTGTCTGCCGCTGCCGCTGTTCCTGCTGCTCCTGAGCTGGTTGCTGTACCTGTCGCTCCTGGTTCCTGCGCCTGTCCATGCTGGTCCTGCCCACGGTGTGTCTTCCCCAGTCCCAGGTCCTTCAGGACAGGTGCAGTCGGGCCGTGTTGCTTCGGCAATAGCCCCGGCTCTGGCTGGATGGAGGACCTGACGACTGTCCTGAGTGAGCTGATGAGGAAGAGGAAGAAGAGGAGGAAGGTGTCGTCTTCGTCTTCATCGTCTGCTGCTGCCTCTTCCACTTCGACTTCTAAGGCCCACAAGCCGAAGAAGAAGAAGGCTGCCTCCCCCCCTAAGAAGTCTCCTTCGGGAACTTCTAAGGGCCCGTCCCACCCCGGTGGGACGGGGCGTCCTTCTGCTCCTTCGGGAGCAGGGCCCGTCTCCCCTTCCACAAGGAAGAAGATAGGCGGGGACCAGAGGAGTACCGGCTACCACTGGTTACTTCCTCGCCTGGTTCCGGCTCGGTCTCTCGTTCGCGAGAGATCCCGAGTGTACGCTCTCCCTCGGGAGACGTGCAGCCAAAGTTTCGGCGCCAAGACCGCGGCCACCGGAGCAGAAGGCTGGTGAGAGCCGCTCAGGTGACGCTCGCCAGGCCAGCGGCCCGCTCTCGCAACGACCAGCTGGTAACCCGGGTTCCCCCATAAGAAGGCTCCTTCGGGACCTTCGAAGGGGTGGCCCGTCTCACTCCGGTGGGACGGGGGGGGGGGGGGGGGTGGTTCTTGTTCTGGTCCTCCTGTTCCCTCGGGAACAGGGCCCGTCTCTTCTTCTGAGAAGAAGAAGACGCCGGGGACCAGGGGTGTACCGGCTACCGACTGGTACTCCCTCGCCTGGTCTTAGCAGCTCTGCCGCTAAGCCAGGTACCGGCTCGGCTTCTCGTCCGCGAGAAGTTCTGAGTGTACGGTCTCCTTCGGGAGACCGTGCAGCCAAAGTTGAGACGTCCGAGTTCGTTCGACGTCAAGACCGAGGCACGGAGCAGAAGACTGGCGAGAGCCGCTCAGGTGACTCTCGCCAGGCCAGCGGCCGCTCTCGCAGCGACCAGCCGGTACCTCGGGTTGACGTGACGGTCTCTGACCGGCCACGGGTTGAGGCTGGGAAGGAAGAGTTTCCCCCCGACCGTCGGTACCAGCGGTTCGACGCGCCGTGAGGACGCTCACGGTCTCACCTCGACAGCGAGCTCTGCAGGTCACCTGGACCGCTGCTCCCACAGGGGACCCTGGGCGGATAGGGTGCGACCCAGCAGCAGCTCGTCTGACGCACGGGACTGGGGTCGGACGTGCTCAGTTTTGAGCCCGCTCGCCACAGGTGAGCGACACGGCCAGGCCTGCAGACCGATCCCCACACGGGTTGGTGGTCGGCTGCAGCCCCCCATGCACGCTGGTCCTGGCCAGCGAGCGAGGGGGGTGGGAGCGTCAGGTCTGCCTCTCCTATACCTTCAACTTCCTCGGGTTAGCCGGGAAGAGCGAGGTATTCAGGAGTGATCGTGAGAGGTGCGCCGCTCACGATCCCGTCACGACGCCGTACGTACCTTGACTGAGGTTATTGCGCTGATTCGTCAGCACAACGATCTCTGCAAATCATGGCCGCTTCCACCAGAAGAGCCACGTCACGGCTCAAGTCGTTCTGGAGACCGAAGTAGGGAACCAGACTGACGGTGGGCTTGCCGCGATAAGTGCTTCTCGACTCGGTTCTGGACCAGGTAGAGCCTCTCGTCTCCGGACGGGATGGCTCGCTCAGGTCTAGCCGGTCGGGCAAGCTACTTCCTCCTCCTGCCACGAACAGCGTCGTTTTTACGGAGTATTGCAGCTCGTTTCTTCCCCCCCCCGGCCCCCCCCCCCCCCCTTCGGGTCATCCTGAGAAGGTTGTTTCGACCTCGACGAGGACTGGATGAGTCAGAGGACGGTTTTTGGCTCTCCTGTCATGTGTCGATCAGCCCCACCCAGACGACATTCACAGTGGTAGCAGATGCTTACCTACAGTACGAGTTCGTAACCCTCCTCGGGCGGGGGGGGAAGGCCATCGCCACAAGGTGATGGCTGCTCCTACTTTCGTCTCCAACTGCTAGTTCCGCTGGAAAGGCGAGCAATATCCATTTCCTCCCCCATCCCTCTCTTCTTACGGCTACGAGGGAAAGGGGTAGGATCCTACAGAGATTTCTCTGTAGGATCCCACGATTGAGGGCTGCACTACCGGGGGGATCTTCGGGTCCTACCTGATGTAACCCCGGTTGTGGAGGAGGGACCCTGCACCATCTCCGATTTCTACGGGAATCGAGAGGATCACCAACCGATATTCGTTTAACGAATCCGGTGGGGGTTTCGCTGGGTTGCTTAGAATTCTGCGGAATTTCTAGCACACACAGGACGAGACCACTGTCCAAGGAAGTTAGACGAGTCTTCCCGATAATTGTTACCACGATAATCTGGATCTCTCCGAATGCTCGAATTCCTGGAAAATTCTTAGCGTTGGAAGAAGACTGCCGCCGAAGGAAGATATCTCTCAGTAGGCGGCCAACCCTGGAATAGAGAGAATGGACGGGAACATCCAGTTTGGCGTGAGCTATCGTCTTCAGTATTCTGTTCACCATTGAAGCTTTCCTTCGGGGAAGACTTCTCCTTCACTCTCTTTGTTAGAGATTGAAGGCGGTCGATCTCCAATCCTTATTTTGTTTTCTTGAAGGAAAAGAATTTAGGGTGGAGATCGTTGTTCAGAATCCTACAAATATACTACGTATATTAACCTCGCGACATGATTCTGCTAAGCAGTTGAATTGTCCGAGGGGTAGGCGCATATCCTAGTTACTCTACGGATTGCGACTTAGACGAGGATAGTCTAATTGAACTGCAACTCGGGGTTGCCCGCAATTGCCAGGAGTTCCAGTTTCAATTTATATACTTATGGTTTTGTCACGACAACACCATTCAGCTTTTGTTTTTACCAAAATTCGTTTCGTCCAATAAATATAATTGCTCGAGCATATCTTTTTATGCTCGGTGGTTCTAGCCGAACACATTCCTTCGTGGAATGGATTACCTGGCAACTCAGGTATGACGAGTTCAGCGACAGCTACTGTGTATTGAAACTGCCCGAGGCAACTCAGTGCCAGCTGCTGCTTCGAGATGCACGGTCGGTTATGTCTTTCTCCCCTGCTTTGATTGACTACCATCTGTATCTCTTCCCAACAATCACGGACTTAGGTCTCTGATTAACGGGGATTCTCGCATACATGAATGACCATCTACTGCTGTGACGCTCGAATTCATCGCCTTCGGTATTGCGAGAATTTACAACAGAGATATCTCTTCGACTTTCATCTTTCTGTCTACCACACGGTAACAGAATTCTGTAATAGTCTCTTGCTGCATCGCATTGCAATAATGCGAATGATTTTGCGGAATCTGAGTTTGTCCTCAAAATATCTCGTATTCGGAGGTGTGCAATTGTTCATTGTTCACCCCTCCGGATTAGCAGATGTATTGAAGACATAGCCTACTCCCAGACCTGACAGCGCTACTTCCAAACGTTCAACCCAAGAGAAGCAGTTCTTCAGGCGAGTACTCCCCTGTGTTTTCATTACTGAAGAAGCGCGCTTTCATTGCAACTACGACTTCTCACCAGACAGCAATGAAATAGCGGTTTAGCGTTTTCAGTCATTTGTAAGCACAGGTTCAGAATCTTGAGATTCCTTCTCTCGATTCAGCTGAAAGACGTAGGTTGCATTCAATGTCTACCTTCGTCTTCAACCGCACATAGTGTTGTTTCTCCTTAGCTGAGATTCAACCACCATGGAGAGTCTTGCTTTCAGGGACCTCGGTCTCTAGAAGGCAATTGACTTTCGCCTTTTGAGCATATGCCTTAAGAGAATCATCACCTCGCCGTCCGGCATCGGTGACAAACAAATAAATTATTTGTTTGGTCTCTCGGCATAACCCTTTAAAGGGCGAAGGTCACATGACTTTCTCGGATGCTTGGACAACTTGCCTCACTACCGATATTACTGAACCAGTCAGTCGGCAGCTGTCAGAGCGCCCTCCGAGTCAGTTACGAACTACGCTGTGGACTTCGTCTTAATAGCTTGTCACAGTACCCATAACATCGACACCCATCATGGAGTGGCGGTGTCCTATCCACTACCGAGAAGAAGAACTTCGCTGCATGGGGATAGGAGGATGCATTCACCGCCTTCAATGCGAAGGAGATGCTGCTTTGTCCGCAAGAACTTCTCCATGGCGCAGGTACTGAAGGCAGGGGCCTGGTCCAACCGGGACCACATGCACCTCCTTCTACCTTTGAGATATTGCCCACAGGTCCTTGGATCTTTTTCCTTGGGACCCGTGGTGGTTGCTCAACACATTGTGTAGTTAACCCAGACCCTCGCAGGCTGAACAGCATCGAGTCCTGGTGTGACTGTAAGAATGGATGAGTGAAGAGTGTGTGACTGGCTCCTCTATTCCCCATCTTTTTCTTCCCCCTCTTACCTCTGGGTAGAGGAATACGGCGGTCGTCACCCCTGCTGGGTAAGGACGAGATGCAGGTGAGCTGCTCAACAGAGCACCATCCTATCCCTTTCAGTAGGGATAGGAGTAAATATCCACCACTTCCTCCAAAAGGGGGAGGAAGTGGATGCCAACTTGAGACAAACCCATAACTTTATGATTGTCCTCTTGCAAACAGGAACAAGTTCTTGCTTGCTGGTACGAAGAGATATGCTTGCCTCTCTCTTAGTATATTTGGCTCAGAGGTCTGACCATTGATCCTGCGGTGCACACCCCGATCAATTGGACAGAGGCTTGGACCCCACCCCTCCCTCGCTCTTACGACCAGGGAGGCATTCCAGGGTTGGACGAACACCAGTCTGTTCACCAAAAAGACTCAGATTCCTCCCACCAATAAGTGAGTCTTCCTATTGTTAAAGGACCGAGGGTTTGTATTAACGTATCGGAACAAATGACAATTTGTCGAAAATTGCCATTTTTTCCTAAACTATACAACCCTGAGGTACCTTTTACATATACTAGTCCCACCTCATGCCACCCCTCACTCTGCAATTTTTTCATGGGCCTAAAGCAAAAGTGATTCTTCACCTCCCAGGCGCGCGGCGTGCGCAGGATCGGACAAGCAGTTAACTACCGTTCTCCCCCCCTTGTTCGAAGCTTACGACCATCCCAGCTGCCGCTAGTACCTTCCTATTGTTAAAGGACCTCAGGTTTGTATAGTTAGGAAAAATGCAATTTTCGACAAATTGTCATTTTCATACATTCAACTTACCTGTCAGATATATACATAGCTATCGACTCCGTCGTCCCCGACAGAAATTCGAATTTCGCGGCACACGTTACAGGTAGGTCAGGTGATCTACCGGCCTGCCGCTGGGGGGCAGGACTAGGAACCATTCCCGTTTTCTAATCAGATTCTCTCTGTCGCTGGGAATGTAAACATATGTTTCATACAATCAACTTACCTGTCAATATATACATAGCTAAGACTCCGTCGTCCTAGCTATGTATATACTGCCAGGTAAGTATGTATGAAACTTTATTGTATTATAACAATATCATTTTACTTTCATGACTTTCCCTCCTTTTGGGATTTGATTTTCGTGGTTTCATCGCCATCGATCTTCTGGGCCGACTTTACAGGGAAGTACTGGATCGGTGGTTCGGCATACGCTTTTAATAACTTTTTAATAACTTTTAATGAATTAACTTCGAAGTTTCGAAGAATAGAGGATGTGTAAACTTACCGAAGTTTTCGGTAGACAATTACATAGTTTGCAAGAAAGGGAAATATAAATATTTATTCATTGATAAAGTGTAATAAATGTTAGAATTTGATTGAGGAAAATAAGGTAACTTCCTATTTGAGGAAGTCAGAAAAACATAGAACCAGATATGCTTTCTTTAGAAGCTTTAATAGCTCTCGTTCTGACGAGCAGTTAGAATATTAACAGTACTAGTAGTGTAGTTTCCTCATCACCTTCTTACTTCACAGAAACTACAAATTCATTTGCAATTTGAAGATAAAGGAATGTAGCTCAAGATACGAGCTATTATAAGGTAAGAAGTGATTATAGTGTTCCCCATTGCAATAGAGGGTGCGTCTGATCGGCTCTTGTCTCGCTCCCAGGTCTAGACCTCTTCCAAGCTCACAGGCCCAGAGGAGAAGGAATGTCGAAAGCCTTACGGAGGTTACGGAGAATTCCCACCGATCAGGCGTCCCCTCGGCAGGTTCTGTAGGACGTCCCAGACTGCCAGGGATAGCCATTGGAAAGGCATCCTAATTCAATGTGTTCCCCTTATTATTATCGTCTTGACGAATAAGGAGAAGAAACATTCAACGGCGTAGATTAAATGAAGATGCAATATAATCTCGTCTGGCTATCGGAACCTCAGAAGAGATGGAGAAACGGGAAGAAACATCATTCGATAACAGTTGCGGTAGGGTAGGTATCGCCCTATCCGGGTTCGTCTCCCGTACAGCTGGACGGGGGGGGCTCTATCCCATGGGGGTTTGAGATAGTTATTTCAATAAATTCCTCATCGGTACGTGTATATGATAATACTATATCTATTCTGAGAATAACGAATTAGATATTAAAAGAATATTTGTTTGATCGAATGAATATATGGATCTCGTTTAGTGATACACATATATATATAACTTTTAAGCTTCTACTGACCCTCGGGCATGAAGCTCCGGTAACGAGGCTCAATGTGCCTAAAGCGTCTGAAACAAGGCGCAAAGCACCTGAAGAGCCTGAATAGAGGCGCAAAGCGCCTAAAGCACTATGAACCAGGATCTTCATCGGAAATGGAAGTCCTTCTCATTCAGAAGAAAGGGAGGGCTATGGACGAAAATGGAAGTATTGTCGAATTCTAAGCAAGAACAAGTGTACAAGAGATCGGAACCTTCCGCACATGGAACCTTCCAGAAGGCGAAAGATTCCAGATTCGAATCGCCTTCCAGGTCTTTGGAATTTTCCAAGAAGGAATATTTTCCAAATGTGCAGAATATTTCACATAAGCGGAATTTGACAATAACTCGGAACCTTCCGCACAAGCGGAAGCTTCCAGACGTACAGAACTTTCCAGGTGAGGATCGCCTTTCAGATGCTCAGAACTTTCCAAGCGGGAATCTTTTTCCGGATAAGTGGAACATTCCGAACGCGGAACTTTCCAGGCGCACGGAACCTTCCGCACAAGAAAAACTTTCCAAGCGCGATACGTTTCTGCTAGGATCCAGGAGTATTCTGATCACGATACTCCTCCTAGGCGCCAGGAGTATTAGGAACGCGATACTCCTGCCAGGTCCCAGGAGTGTTCCGATCACGATACTCCTCCCTGGCGCCAGGAGTATTTGGAACGCGATACTCCTGCCAGGCACCAGGAGTATTCCGAGCACGATACTCCTCCCAGGCGCCAGGAGTATTCGGAACGTGATACTCCTACCAGGCGCCAGGAGTATTCCGATCACGATACTCCTCCTAGGAAAGCGATTCTTCTGCCCGGGCGCTAGGAGTATTCTGAGCACGATACTCCTCCCAGGCGCCAGGAGTATTCCCCCCCACCCCCCCCCCCAGGAACGCGCTACTCCTGCCCGGCGCAGAGTATTACCGAGCACGAGGAGTGTTCCGATCGCGATACTCCCCCTCCCCAGGCGCCAGGAGTTATTCTAGGCAAGATACTCCTGCTTGGTGCCGGGCTCTTTCTCCTACAAGAAGAGCCTGACAACCAGCAGGAGTCCTTCAGGCGAGGGGTGAGAGACATTCGAGGCTTCTCCTGATAGGGACGGGAGTTGTCACACAGGCGGCCGTGGCCCTTGTCAGGATAGTCTTAATGCAATAAAGGCAAGAGCAAGTTCGGCTTTTTCCTGGCAGGGACTCAAGATGCAGCACAGGCTGCCGTAGCCCTTGTCAGGTTAGAGTCGGTGCTGCTAAAAGCCCTTCACCTTTCGAAAGGAAGCGCTCTCCTCCGGTTGCTCAATCTTCTCCCAACTTGAGGAATGGAAGATAGAGCAGAATTGTGAGAATTAGTTCAATAGTAAGTGGATATTAAAATAATCCTCCTTCTAAAAAATAATGCAACCAACCATTTACAGCAAAAGGGGCAATCGTTTGGAAGTTGAACAAGATTCGTACGAGCTCTCATTCATTGATTAGAGGCTCTTCCAGATAAGAAAGGCGTAAAATACGGACTTATCTCCAAGATAATAAAAGCTGGAGAGATTCTCTTCGATCCTCGGTTGTCATTTGCGATCTCTTTCGACTAATACTCATTCGGGTTTATTGACGAAAAGAACGAAGAGAGTAAGATTTCCATTCTTTCTCTGCATGTCGGAGAGGAAAGAATGTCGTAGAAGACTTAGTGTATACGACTACTGAATGACAAGTCATATACGCATACCATAGTTGCCTTTCTGGTTCGCTACGGAATTATCTATATCCTTACAGGATTTTCCTAGTAAGGACTTCGCGTAAAAGGTATTGGTGATCGACAATACCTACTCAGCTTCGGTATTTAACAAAGGTTGTTTGGCTTAAATTTGCATTATTGAGAGCTTTCTTAGGCTCGAGAATAATTTTATTATATCCCTTCATTGAAGGGAGTAACTGGCAACTCAGAATGAATGCAGCCAGGCAGTGAACGAGACGGCTGTAATTGTAACGCCAATTTAGTACCATCCGGTTCTCGGCCATTAGCGGTTGGTTACATCTCTCTCTCCTAAGGGATCGAATGGTTCACCGTATATTCCCCCTACAATCAGGGACTTAACCACGAATTGAGGGGATTTTAGGCAAACATGAATAACAATAGTATTCGTTTTGCTAAGGATCTCTCTCTGCCTCGGCGAGGAAAGAATGTAGTAGAAAATTCACCTTAAGATAACGGTTACGGTTAAGCCTTATGCACCACACCGTGGTTAATTACAGAATTCCTACTATCCTTACAAGAGTTTCCTAGATGAATGCTGTTTACCACAATGTGACGGTATTATAAAGGATTTTAATTCGGCAGAGCACGATTTAACCTATTTGGAAACAGACACGGAATGTAACGATCCTTACCAGGTTCGATGCGGGATTTTGCATGTCCGTAAGAACCTTCTTGATCGACGATAATAACTGTTAACGTATGTTTAACATTTATTGGAAAGAGTTGTGAGAACCTGCGGAAAGTATTCACAGATCTCTTCGCAAGGTAGAAGACGAACGAGCTTCTTATAGTTTGCTTCCTTTTCCTCGAAACAAGAGAGTAGCAAGATACGCCATCTTTAATTTAAATAGGGGAATAAACTTTAGTCCTTTTTTTTCCCTAATTATATATATTCTTAACAGATATTAAGATAAATGGCTGCAAAGGAAGAAGATGAATGTATCATTTTGGCAATAAAAAGGTTGGATTCACAGAGGTCACGTTCTTCTCTCAGCATGTGTCGGAAGGTTTTTCTAAGAGAATAGAGATTTTATCGGAATCTATTATAAATATTGGACCTGAAAAATCTATCCACTCTGAGTCTGTCTGCGTGCAGACTGACCAGAAGTAAATATGAATGAGAGGATTTTTCAAGGGAAGCTTGATAATTCCTTCAAATATGTTAAAGACATAGAGTTGCTGCAGATCGTGCTAGATGAAAAAGGGGAAACTGTCCTCTTCCGATACCTCTGTGAACCACATAATGGTTTTCTTCCCTTTCAGGGGGAAGAATCACCTTGGTATTTTATGCTATCAATGAACACAGTAAAAAGATATACTCTGTCTCGACAAAGAATATTAGAGATAGTAGAGAATTAAGATCTTCGGGATCTTATACAATACCTCTATACGATAAGAGTAGGAGATCTTATTCTTAGAATGGGATCCTAATTTGGGCCTCAGATTCCTTGTTCCGTCAAGGTGGAACTGCTCCTCATCAAATGTTTCTCTTGGTCCTAAACGATCAAAAGGACAAGTGAAATTTTGGGCTTTAGAATCTGGAATCAAATTCTATGAAGACTCGGCAATGGGTTCTGGCCAGCATAGTATGTTTGGCAAAAGAACTAAAGCCTTTTATTCCTGGATCAACGCTTTCAGATAGAGGTTTCGTTGTCCGGGTAATGTATTGACGTTGTCATCTACAGAAGAAGACAAGGTTTAAACGTTTACTGACAGAGTCTTGGGAACGCGATGAGGGCTCAAACTACTTCCCAAAAGGTTCAGAGAGATACATTAAAGAGCTAGAAATCAGGAGTCCTACCAATTTCAGCTCAGAATCTCTTTAAACTTCCAGGCTCCTTCCCTTCCCTTCCGGGCAAGGATAGGGAAGCTTCTGCAACGAGAAAACTCATCAGCATGTAGGAGGAGAACTCGTTAGCAACGGAAGTATTCAATAAGGATCCCTACCTCGGTGGAGGAAGACTTGTCTCTCGGACTTTTAGATTTCCTATAGTCTACTGGATGTAGCTGACTAAAATCACCTTCCCTTGCCGGAAAGGCCAAAAGCTCAAAGTGAAAGAATTTCTTCCACCCTTCTCCAGTCTCCTGATAAACGATGGTGGATCTTCAGGACTTTCGGACAATGTAGCGCCAGTCAGGCGCCAAATGCCAAAACAGGCGTGAAGACGCCAGAGAAAGACAGTCAATATGAACACTGTCATTGTCTGATGAGGAGAAGAGCGGGCCTCCAACCTGGCGCAGTGCGCTAGAGGCGAACAAATCGGGAAAGTGTCCGATGTGGACATCGCCAGTTTTCCTCGAGACTCTTAACAAGCTTGAAGCTCCAGCAAGTGGGGAGAAGTCAGCCAGGCGCGAGGCTCCAAACAGGCGCAAGGCACTGGCAAGGTGCGAGGCACCAGCCAGGTGCGAGGCGCCATGCAAACAGGATGCGCCAGCCAGGCGCAAGGAGCCAGGCAGGCGCAAGGCGCCAGCCAGGGCGAGGCGCCAGCCAGGGCGAGGCGCCAGCCAGGCGCGAGGCGCCAGCCAGGGGCAAGCCAGGCGCTAGGCTTCATCCAGATGAGATCCAGTTCAAAGAAAGTCCTAGTCTTCTTTGAAACAATGGTGATCTCTTGAAGACACTTCATAGAAGTGACTTGATGATACCTTCAAACAGCTGAGAATTTAAAAGCTCATGAAGTGCGAGCTTTTGCAAATTCTTGTTCTTTTCGTAACAATATGTCAGGAAGACATATTAGCTTTAACATATGAGAGATGCAACGATGTGTTGACTGCTCATTACATGAAGGACGTCAAGTTAACCTACGAGAGATCCTTCTCTCTTGGTTTATACGTGTCAGCGGATACGTTGCTGGGATAAGGAGCCGACACTGATCCTTTAATAATGAGTTGAATTTATTTTAACTTAGTGAATTTTTTTTTGAGGTTTGAAAGGAGTTTGGGGGATAACTCTTTTTCAATTCTAGCGCGAACCCTCATGTTAGGAACAGGTGATCGGGATCGGTGTTGCGCTCCTTAGTTATGCCAATAGGCATAGGCATATTGTCATATAAGCGGATTAGCACCCATTGACAAATGCCAATTAGGCTCGACCGAGTAAGTGGATAAGACCCCATCGGTAGACCCACAAGAACTCTTGGCCACAGATCACTATCTTGCTAAGGCTCTTGAGACGAAGTAGACTCCTATGCAATAGCTAGGAAAGTCGACCCTTCGTCTAGAAACACAGAGGAACCAAGGTCTATAAATACCTGCAACATATGTTGTTTACCTGTCTAGTCAGGAGTTAGCTGTCTCTTGCCCTCCACCAAAGGGTGTCAATCAGCTATGTATATATCTGACAGGTAAGTTGAATGTATGAAAATGATATTGTTATGATACAATAAAGTTTCATACATACTTACCTGGCAGATATATACGATTGAAGACCCACCCAGCCTCCCCGCAGGAGACAGGTGGAAGAGAGAATCTGATTAGAAAACGGGAATGGTTCCTAGTCCTGAGCCCCCAGCGGCAAGGCCGGTAGATCACCTGACCTACCTGTAACGTGTGCCGCGAAATTCAAATTTCTGTCGGGGACGACGGAGTCGATAGCTATGTATATATCTGCCAGGTAAGTATGTATGAAACTTTATTGTATCATAACAATATCATTTTTTATTTATATTTTTGCCCTGTGCTCTTGGTGCCGAGGGCACGAATGCTCTCGGCACGAGCCCTTTATTTTGTATGAAAGTGAAATCGCAAGTGCAGTACAGTATTCTTTTTCATTTTCATATATTATTTGTTCCGACACGGAATACAAACCTTTCAGTCCTTTTACAATAGGAAGGTTACTAGCGGCAGCTGGATAGGTCGTAAGCTTTCGAATAAGGGGTTTGGTAGTTAACTGCTTGTCCGACAGGCGCGCGCCGCGCGACTGGGAGGTAAACAATCACTTTTGCTTTCGGCCTCACAGCGAGTGGATGTGTGTTCTTCGCTCTATGCCCACTTTATCGTCGTTTGCTTTTGTGTGTGGTTGTGTTTTCTGGTTCTGTTTTGAAAGTGAAACTGTAAGTACAATCATTTCCCTTTTCATTATCTTTATTATTGAAAGTGATCAATCAAGATGGATTCTCCGCGCCCTCCAATTATCCGGCGACTGTGCCCAGGAACTGAGGGGCGAAAATGCAGCAAATTCCGCAGTTTTCCGGAGATTGATCCCCATGTTTTGTGTGCTCGGTGTCGAGGGCGCGAATGCTCTCGCACCTAGCCCTGTAATGTATGTGTATCGTGGTCGGAGGTGCAGTGGGGCTTGTACGAGGGCAGGAAGAAGCGAAGGCCTGCAAAGGAGTCGTCGGAAAGCTCTCCCGCGACTCTTGGTAACGGACACTTCGTCGTCTTTCCTGCCCCCTGCTCAGCTCCCACGTATGGTACCTTCCCCTTCGGGGGGGATATCCAGGTCCTTCTCCTCACCCAATCTGTCGAGTGTGGAGGAGGGTGCTCGGTACCCCGACGTGGAGTTGTATTCGGGGTCCTCTATCCGTTCGTCTACTCCCCGCGAGCGGGTAGAGACCCCCCTTAATCACCCGACCTTTGCTTCCCCAGGTGCTTCTGCTGCGAGGGACGACCTTGGCCAGGTGTGGGTGTCCTTGGGCTTGCAAGGCGTGCCCAGTGTCCAGGGGGCCCCTCCTGTATCATCCTTGCTGGCCTCTGACCGCGGTCACGCATGCCACGGTGACCACCACCACCACTACGTTGACCACCCCAGGTTATGCCGCTCCCCACCATCTGGTGTATTCCCCACATGCAGTGTCTGTGACTCCCACCACATCTGTGCCGGGACCGATCGTTGTGCCACGAGGGAGTATGCTGCCGCCGCCGCCCGGGTTTGTTTGCCGTGCTGCAGCGACCTGACTTTGAGTGCCCGAAGAGCTCGCCCCTGGACCTGCCGCCGGTGCCTAGGATGTCGGTGACGCTGGTCCGTACCCGCCCAGACGCTGATGACTGTTCCTGCCGTGACCACTGAGACGTTGCTGACTGTTCCTGCCGTGACTGTGCCTGCTGTTCCTGTGATGCCTGCACCTGCCGAGGTTGTTCCTGCTCGTGGCGTTGCTGCACCCGACGTTGGTCTTTCCGGACAGGTGCGTCCGGGCCCTGTTGCTTCGGCAACAGCAGCCCCGGCTCCGCCCTGGATGGTAGACTTAACGTCGGTCCTGAGGAAGCTGACGAAGAAGAAGAGGAAGGTGTCGTCGTCGTCTTCGTCGTCTTCGTCATCTTATTCGTCGTCTTCGTCATCTTATTCGTCGTTGTCGTCTGCCGCCTCTCCCCCTTCGACTTGTAAGGCTTCAAAGCCGAAGAAGAAGAAGGTCGCCTCCTCCCCTCCTAAGAAGTCTCCTTCGGGAGCTTCTCAGGGCCTGTCTCACTCCGGTGAGACGGGGGTTGCTTCCGTTGGTCCTCCTGCTCCTTCGGGAACAGGGACTACGGGGACCAGAGGAGTACCGGCTAACACGGTACTCCTCGCCTGGTGCCAGAGGTGGGTCTGCCACTGCATCAGGTTCCGTCTCGGCCTCTCGTCGCGAGAGGTACCGAGTGTACGGTCGCCCACCAGCGACCGTGCAGCCAAGAACCAGACGCCAGAGCTCGCTCGACGTCAGGTTCATGGCACGGAGCGGAAGACTGGTGACAGCCGCTCAGGCGACTCTCACCAGGCAAGCTCTCGCTCTTGCGGCGACCAGCTGGCTACCCAGGTTGACGTGACGGTCTCTGACTGGCCACGTGCCGAGGCTGGGAAGAGGTCCCCCGATCGCTGGTGCCAGCCACGGCTGGCACCCGCAGTGTGACGCGCCGTGAGGACAAGCACCGGTCTCACTGTGACAGTGGGCTCTGCAGGTCGCCTGACCGTTGCTCTCACAGGGAGCGTGCGGGTACGGCAACCAGCAGCAGTTCCTCTGACACACGAGATAGATCGGAGCCGCTGTGCTCATTCCAGCCATTCTCCGCAAGGAGACGGCTCGACCAGGCCTGCAGCTCTGCAGCCCTCCAAGCCCGCTGGTCCTGCCAGCGAGCGAGGGGGGGAGCGTCAGGTCTGCCTCTCCCGTACCTTCAACCTCCTCGGGCTACACCGGGAGGAGCGAGGTATTGCGGAGTGATCGTGAGGGATGCGCCCCTCATGATCGCGTCACGCCGCCGTACGTGCCAGGCACGGTCCTTGGACCGACCAGGATGTACGCGCAAGTGGCAGGAGGAGACCGAGAGGGGTCTGTCGCCGTTCCCCCTCTTGAAGGGGGAGGGTCTCGGGAGGTGCTCCTGTTCGAGGGACTGGATGGTCCTACTCCTCAGGATGCAGTGACTCCCGAGATCCAGAGGAACTTTGCCGAGGTTATTGCGCTGATTCGTCAGCACAACGACCTTGGGGAAGGGTCGCCGCTCCC
Organism: Macrobrachium nipponense; assembly: GCF_015104395.2. NCBI lineage: Eukaryota > Metazoa > Arthropoda > Malacostraca > Decapoda > Palaemonidae > Macrobrachium > Macrobrachium nipponense. Next base: position 2,802,034 of record NC_087210.1, on the reverse strand, counting down.
ACCATCCGAGCCCACGTCCCGGCTCGAGTCGTTTTGGGGCCCGAAGAGGGAACCCAAACCGACGGTGGGGTTGCCGCAATCAGAGCTGGCTGACTCTGTCTTGAACCAGGTTGAGTCTCGAGTCTCTGGGCAGGAAGGCTCTCTCAGGTCAAGCAGATCGAGCAAGCTGCTTCCACCTCCTCTACTGCGACAGCGGCGATTCTATGTGCCGTCAGAAGATCCGATGCCGCCCAAACAGGTAAACCCGGAGTTAGCCAGGCTAACGCCGGTGTGTCTCTGCAGCAGCTCCTGTCTGAGAACCTATGGTTTCATACAATCAACTTACCTGTCAGATATATACATAGCTAAGACTCCGTCGTCCCCGACAGAAATTCAAATTTCGCGCCACTCGCTACAGGTAGGTCAGGTGATCTACCGGCCTGCCCTGGGCGGCAGGACTAGGAACCATCCCCGTTTTCTATCATATTTTCTCTGTCGCCGGTGGTATCAACATTGTTGTTATTACCATTCCTGACTTAGATTCATTTTCAACCTTTGATCAACGTTTTCGGCTTTTGGTGACGTATTTGGATCGTGTTTTGGCATTCGCTACTGTGGACTGTTTTTGGAATAACTCTTTTGGATTTTTCTCAGTATGTCTGATTCTAATGTGAGTGTGAGAATGTGTGTGAATGTAGGCTGCAGGGTGAGGATACCGAAAGCTTCGGTTGATCCTCACACTGTATGCCGTAAATGTAGGGGGGTTCAGTGTTCTGCTATTAATACTTGTAAGGAATGCGAGGGATTGAATGCAGAAGAGTGGAAGACTTTGACTTCTTATTTGAAGAAGTTAGAGAGGGATAGAGTTAGACGACTGAAAGGTGTGAGTTCAAGGCCTATTGAGCCTTTCACGGATAATTCTAATCCTACTGATGTAGATTCTCCCTATATATCTCATTCTCAGAGTGTTTTTTCGGATTCGGCATCGGAAATCGCCAATCTGAAAGCTACTATTAGAGACATGAAGTCCAAGATGGCTGACTCCAAAAGTAAGGCTAGTGATAGTGAACATTTCAGTGAAGTGAGTTCTATCAGTGTTGTGGAGGGGGCGTTTGATCGTCCCTGCGACGCTCCAGGCCTAGACCTCTTCCAAGCTCCCATGCCCAGAGGAGAAGGAAAGTCGAAAGCCTTAAGGAGGTCGTGGGGAATCCCCAACGGTCAGACGTCCCTTCAGCTAGCTCTGCTTCATGGCAGGCGGCTCAAGGGCGCTATAGAAAAAGCGTCCTTCGCGAGTGTTTCTCGTCCTCTCCCTCTCCCTCACCTAAACGAGGGTGGAAGGAGTCGAACTTATCGAGACCGCTGAAGCGTCATATGAAGCACGACATAGATTCGAGCCCAGAGCGCTTCTCAGATGACGCCCCGTCTGCTATTAAGAAAGCGAAGGTGGCGTCAGCGTCACCTGACGCTTGTGCGGAAGTACCCCGTCATTCTTCTTCCCCGAGTGATGACGAAAGGCGTCATGCACTAGACGTGGGAGAAGCGTCAAGAAAGATAATTATGGCGGTTCAGGAACAAGTCATCTCTTGTGGGAGTTTTAGCGCCCGTCGGAAGGACGTGACGCTTCCAATTAAGAAGTCTCGTCCTCTCTCACCTGCTCGAAGAGAAGCGTCAGACAGATGTGAAACTGCTAAACGTCTTGCAGAAGCTTCGAGTTCGAGAACTAGAACGGGGGCTTACGAGAGTTTTGTAAAGCAAGAGAAACGAAAGACGTCTTTTAGAAGTGAAGCGTCATTTCAAGCGGATCTTAGACGTGACGCTCCGTCCAATATTGTGACGCCGAGTAGGACGCCTTTAGAGAGCGGAGCGTCTTCCAGACGCGAAGCGTCATCAAGACGTCAACAAGAGACGTCATCCATGACGCTCGGAGATCGGGAAGCGTCATACAAGGCGTCTTCTAAAGTTCAAGAGAAGCCGCAGGTTGTGACGCCTTCCAAGTCTATCAAAACGGGAAAAAGGAAAGAGTTTCATTCCCTTAGCCCCTCTCCTATCAGGAGTTTGTCTCCTCCAGAAGAGGAAAGTTCAGAAAGGAGAACGGAGACTCAGATATATCACCCGGAGTTGGAGGAAAAAGGGCTCGGATGATGACGATCATGGAAGAGAGGGCTTGTCCAACTATAAGGTTTTGACTACCCTGCTTCTTGAGGAGTATGGAGACGAGTTGACTCCTGCTGCTCCTCCTTCTCCGCGGCCTCTTGCTCTTTTCCTAGTGGCGAAGACGAAGAAGCCCTCGTCTTTTCTGAAGATGAAACCCACCATCTCGATGAAGCGGGCATTACACGCCTTAGACTCTTGGATGAAGTCTAAGAAAGACTTAGTCAGGACAGTCTTTTGCATGCCCCTCAGGCAAGGTTAGCTGGGAAAAGAGGCATATGGTACAAGACGGGGGAGAATATGGGTATCGCTCTCCCTTCTACAACAGAGGCAGATTTTTCGACTTTAGTTGACGCTTCAAGGCGTCCAAGTCTCAATTCTGCTCGAATTACATGGAGTATTTCAGAACTGGATCATCTCCTCAAGGGACTCTTCCATGTATTGGAAGTCTTCAACTTCTTAGATTGGTCCCTTGGGTGATGTCCAAGAAAGCTCATGATTCAGAAGGAATCGAACCTGAAGCCCTGTTATGCATTTTGTCTTGCATTGACAAAGCGGTACAGGAGGGATCTTTTGAAGTCTCTTCATTATTTGGAGCAGGTCTTTTAAAGAAAAGGACGGTGTATGGCGCCTTCTTAACAAAGGCAGTCTCGCATGCTCAGAGGGCAGCTCTACTGTATGCGCCTCTTTCTGACTTTTTGTTCCCTTCTCAGTTAGTGAAGGACGTGGCTCACTCTTTAACTGAGAAGGCGACTCAGGATCTTCTGACGCAGTCAGGCTAGAAAGAAGAAACCTGCTTCAGTATCTGACAAGAAAGGACCTAGTACTTCAATGCAGCCCTTTCGAGGTGGTCCGACCTCCAGACCTCCCGCAAGAAGGAAGGCTCCGGAGAAAAGAGGTAGGTCCGCCTTTCGTCCCTTAAAAGGGAAAATGAAACATTTCTCCTCCAAGCACCAGTAGGTGCCAGGCTCCTGGGATTCGTGGAGGCCTGGACACTGATAGACGCAGACGCGTCTTCATTGAATATCATAAGGAAGGGATATCGTATCCCTTTCCTGAATACTCCTCCCCTAACGTCAATACCAAGGGAACTATCAGCCAAGTACAAGGACCCTGTGCTGAGGGATACTCTTCGATCGATGGTGGAACAAATGTGGGACAAGAGAGCAATAGAACTAGTACTGGATCAAAACTCCCCGGGGTTTTACAATCGCCTTTTTCTAGTGGCGAAAGCCTCGGGAGGCTGGAGACCAGTACTAGACGTCAGCTCTCTGAACAATTTGTTCAGAAGGAGAAGTTCTCCATGGAGACTTCTGCTTCAGTCCTAGCGTCATTACGACAAGGAGATTGGATGGTGTCTCCTAGATCTCCAGGACGCCTACTTTCACGTCCCGATCCACCCTTCATCGAAGAAGTACCTCCGTTTCATGACGGGGGGAAGGATCTTTCAGTTCAGAGCCTTGTGTTTCGGCCTGTCCACAGCTCCTCAGGTCTTCACAAGCCTGATGAGGAATGTGGCGAGATTTCTTCATCTCAAAGGAGTGAATGTCTCTATGTATCTAGACGACTGGCTCATCAGGGCCAGATCGGAGAGACAGTGCTTGGAGGACCTAAAGTTAACTCTGGATTTAACCAAGGCGTTGGGATTGCTTGTGAACCTCGAGAAGTCTCAGCTGACCCCCAGACAAGACCTAGTCTATCTGGGGATTCGGATGGATTCTCGGGGTTTTCGAGTTTTTCCTTCGCAAGAGAGAACCGCAAAAGGTTTGCGGATAATCTCTCTCTTCTTAGAGAAGCAACAAACGTCAGCGAGGGAATGGTTGAGCCTTCTGGGGACGCTTTCCTCGCTGGAACAATTCTTCCCTCTAGGAAGACTTCATATACGTCCACTTCAATTCTTCCTCAAGAGGTCTTGGAGCTGGAAAACCGGACAACTGTCGGACGTTTTTCCCATTCCAGTGGAGATAAAGGCACACCTACAGTGGTGGTTGCTACCTCTGGAAGAGAACAAAGGGATCTCTCTAAGAACACAGAACCCAGACCTAGTGTTGTTCTCCGACGCGTCGGAGACAGGTTGGGGAGCGACATTAGGCTCAGAGGAAGTGTCAGGCACCTGGGAACCAGCACAGGTGTCCTGGCACATAAACTGCAAAGAGCTCTTCGCCGTACACCTGGCCTTGAAGAGCCTAGAACCTCTGGTGACAGACAAGGTAGTGCAAGTAAACGTGGACAACACCACCGCACTTGCCTACATTCGGAAACAGGGAGGGACGCACTCCTCGTTCCTTTACGAACTCACGAGAGACCTATTACTTTGGACGTCTCACAGGAACATCTCCCTGCTGACAAGGTTCGTACAGGGAGTAAGGAATGTGAGGGCGGACAGGCTCAGCAGGAGGAACCAGGTCCTTCATACAGAATGGACTCTACCAGAGGAAGTGTGTCTCGATCTCTGGTCTCTGTGGGGAACTCCTCATGTGGATCTCTTCGCAACATTCATTTCAAAAACAAAAAGGCTCCCAGTGTTTTGCTCGGTCGTGGAGATCCAAGAGCAATTATGGTAGACGCCTTCCTGCTAAACTGGTCTCGTAGTAGACGTTTATGCTTTTCCCCCATTCAAAATCCTTGGGGTTAGTAATGAAAAAGTTTGTGGCGTCAAAAGAGACGAGGATGACGTTAATAGCCCCCTTTTGGCCGGCCCAGGAATGGTTCACGGAGGTGGTAGAGTGGATCGTAGACTTTCCAAGATCCCTACCAAGAAGGACGGATCTTCTCAAACAACCACACTTCAAGAGGTACCATCAAAACCTCCCCGCTCTCGCTCTGACTGCCTTTCGACTATCGAAAGACTTGTCAGAGCGAGAGGCTTTTCTCGCGAAGTGGCAAGCGCGACTCGCGAGAGCTCGCAGAACCTCCACTACGAAAGTATACCAGTCGAAGTGGGAGGTCTTTAGAAGGTGGTGTAGAGCCAAGAAGTTGTCCTCCTCCTCTACCTCTATAGCGGAAATTGCTGATTTCTTGCTATTCCTGAGAGTAAAATCATCTAGCCGTATCCACAATAAAGGGATACAGAAGTATGCTCTCGGCTGTATTCAGGAACAGAGGATTAGATCTAGCGAATAACAAAGATCTCCACGATCTCATAAGATCTTTTGAGACTTCGAAGTCTAAGGAACCAGTACCTCCGAACTGGAACCTGGACGTAGTCCTCAAATATCTGTCTTCGGATAGATTCGAGCCTCCACATCTGGCATCGTTTAGAGACATAACTAGAAAATGCCTATTCCTTTTATCTTAGCTACGGCAAAAAGAATTAGTGAATTACAAGCTCTGCAGGATAAAGTAGGATTCAAGGGAGACTCGGCTATTTGCTCGTTTAAGACCCTGTTTTTAGCGAAAAACGAGAATCCCACGAATCCCTGGCCTAAGTCATTCGAAGTCAAAGGAATGTCGAGTCTCGTAGGCAGAGAAGCAGAGAGGTCTCTATGCCCTGTTAGAGCTCTGAAGTTCTACCTTCAGAGAAAGCGTCAGTTGGGAGGCTCTAGACAAGGTCTTTGGTGCGCGGTAAAAGACCCCACAAGACTGATGTCCAAGAATGCTCTGGCGTTCTTTGTAAGAAACGTCATTACGGACGCTCATAAGGTCTGTCCTGACGAACAGTTTCAAATACTAAGAGTAAAAGCTCATGAAGTAAGAGCGGTTGCGACGTCTCTCTCGTTTTATAAAAATATGTCGCTTAAAAACATCATTGACACGACATACTGGAGATGCAACTCAGTATTTGCATCTCATTACTTGAAAGACGTACGTGTGACGTATGAGAAGTGTTTTTCTCTAGGTCCTATCGTATCGGCAGATACGATTCTGGGTACGGGAGCCGACACCAATCCTTAAATGTATATACTGTTCTTCTTGTTGGATATGGTCGAGAATCTCTTCGAACAATGGAGGATTTGGCTCGCACGGGCGGCCGTCTATGTTGTTCAGTAAGAGAATTCTTGTCATATCCAATTAGTTGAGTATAATTTTTTTTGGAAAATTATGTATGTGTGCGTAGTGGTTTTGAGTTACGGTTGTTGTGACGAGTTTGGGGATAACTCGTAACAATCCTTAGTTCTAACATATGGTTAGGATCAGGTGGTCGGGATTGGTTGTGTGCTCCTTCATAAGGTGTATTGTCATATAAGTGGATCAGCACCCATTGACAAAGTCCTTTTAGGCTCTGCCGAGTAAGCGGATAAGACCCCATCGGCAGACCCACAAGAACTCTTGGCCATAGATCATATATCTCGCTAAAGTTTCTTGAGGTGATGCAGACTACTGGGCGAACACCCACGAAGTCTACCACCTATAAGGTAGGAACCAAGGTTTTATTTATACCTACAACATATGTTGTTTACCTGTATATTCCATATAGTAGCTGTCTCTTACCCTCCACCGAAGGGTGCCAATCAGCTATGTATATATCTGACAGGTAAGTTGATTGTATGAAAATGATATTGTTATGTTACAATAAAGTTTCATACATACTTACCTGGCAGATATATACAATTAAAGGCCCACCCAGCCTCCCCGCAGGAGACAGGTGGAAGAGAGAAAATATGATAGAAAACGGGGATGGTTCCTAGTCCTGCCGCCCAGGGCAGGCCGTAGATCACCTGACCTACCTGTAGCGAGTGGCGCGAAATTTGAATTTCTGTCGGGGACGACGGAGTCTTAGCTATGTATATATCTGCCAGGTAAGTATGTATGAAACTTTATTGTAACATAACAATATCATTTTTCGCAGCAAGAGGCACTGGGCCTGGAATCCACTGCCATGGCAGCTTTCCAGGCCCGTCTCTGGATAGGAGCCTGTGGTCCCTCACAGTGTCTAAGGTCGCAGCCAACTCCGGGGGAATTTCTCCCGAAGAAGACTCGGCTTTCAGGAGGCTTTGTCAGTCTGGAGGAAGAGCCATCTTCTTCGCCCACCAGACGGCAAACCTGTGGGCCAACCTGGTACTTTGCCGTAGGGACGCAGTCCTTACACGGTTATCCAGGGCAGCTGGGCGTGAGGCGGCATTAGGACTTCGCAATGGACCTGTATGGAGTTCCTCCTCTCTCTTCCCTGGAGAGATGGTGGACGCTGCGGTGGACAGACAGCGCACTGACGACAGTGACCGTCTCGTACACCAGGCAGTTTCGAAGGCTTCTGGGCAGCCTCGAACTGCGACCAAGCCAAAGAGCTCGGTTAGCGCTTCCTCGGCCGCTAAGACGATAGCCTCGTCGAAGCCCCGAGGAAAGACTGTCTTCTTCGACTTCTGCCAAGGTGGGCCATAACCAGCCCTCCTCCCAGCCTTCCTTTTCGCGAGGAGGGTCAGGGAAGAAGTCGAAGAAAGGGGGGAAACGCTAGGGACGGCGTTCCCCCTCACCTGCTGCCGGAAGTGGTGTCCTGGCGAGGCATTGGGTAACTAGGCAGCGCTACAGCGCCGAGACCTGGATAGTAGATGTCCTTCGGTGTGACGCGCCGTGAGAGCAAGCATCGGTCTCACCGTGACAAGGGTCTCTGCAGGTCGCCTGACCGTCGCTCCCACAGGGAGCGAACGGGTACGGCAACCAGCAGCAGTTCCCCTGACACATGAGATCGGGGCCTCTGTTCTCGGTCCAGCCGTTTTCCCCAGGGAAACGACTCGACTAGGCCTGCAGCTCGATCCCCACCACGAGTTGGCGATCTCCTGCAGCCCTCCAAGCCCACTGGTTCAGCCAGCGAGCGAAGGGGAGCGTCAGGTCTTCCTCTCCTGTGCCTTCAACTTCCTCGGTTTACACCGGGAAGAGCGAGGCACAGCGCAGTGATCGTGAGGGGCGCACCCCGCACGATTCCGTCACGACGCCATATGTACCAGGCACGATCTTCGGACTGACCAGGACTTACGCGCAAGTGGCAGGAGGAGACCGAGAGGGCTGTTGCTGTTCCCCCTCCTTAAGGGGGAGGTTCTCGGAATATGCTCTTGTTCGAAGGGCTTAACGGTCCTACTCTGCGAGATGCTGTGACTTCCGAGATCCAGAGGAACTTTGCCAAGGTTATGGCGCTGATTCGTCAGCACAATGACCTCGGGGAAGGATCGCCGCTCCCACCAGCAGAGCCCACGTCTCGGCTTGAGTCGTTTTGGGGCCCGAAGAGGGAACCCAAACCGACGGTGGGTCTGCCGCTGTGGCTCCAGGGGACACCGAGCGTTCAGGGGCTGCTGTGTCATCTCGCAAGGGGGACCAGGCTGGTAACCCATGGCCCGGTGATTACAACTACGACTACCGTGTCCACTCCAGGGTATGCTGCCCCTCCTCACCTTATATGCAGCACATATCTATGGTGACCCCGACAGCTGCTGTGCAGGCGCCGCTGCTGGATGTGCAGAGGATTGTCGTGATGCAGCCGCCTGGTTTTGCCGCTCTTGCTTCAGCCCCTGACTTCCGGTGTCCCAAGAGCTCCCCGTTGGATCTGCTGCCAGTGCCTAGGATGCCGCTGGTTCCTGTGCTTGCCGCTCCTGTACCAGTTCCTGCCGCCGTCGTTCCTGCCCGTGGTGTTGTTGCCCCCACCCCAGGTCCTTCCGGACTGGTGCAGCCAGGCCCTGTTGCTTCGGCAACTGCCCCGGCTCCGTCCTGGATGGAGGACCTGACGGTGGTGCTGAGGAAGCTGACGAAGAAGAAGAGGAAGAAGAGGAAGGTGTCGTCGTCGTCTTCTTCGTCGTCATCTGCTGCCGCCGCTTCCCCTTCGACTTCCTAGGCCCCACTACCGAGGAAGAAGAAAGTAGCCTCCTCCCCCGCCTAAGAAGTCTCGCTCTGAGACCTCTAAGGATCCGTCCCACTCTGGTGGGACGGTTGGGGCTTCCGCTGGTCCTCCTGTTCCTTCGGGAAAGGGGCCCATCTCTCTTTCCACAAGGAAGAAGAAGACGGGGACCGGAGGGGTACCGGCTAACACTGGTACCTCCTCGCCTGGCGCCAGAGGTTCTGCCTCGACGCCAGGTACCGTCTCGGCCTCTTGTTCGCGAGAGGTACTGAGTGTATGGTCGCCCGCGGGTGACCTTGCAGCCAAGACCCAGGCATCCGAGTTCACTCGCCACCAGGATCCAGGCACGGAGCGGAAGACTGGCAGGAGTCGCCCAGGTGACTCCCGCCAGGTCAGCAATCGCTCTCGTGCAGAGCTGCTGGTACCCAGGGTTGATGCGACGGTCCCAGACCGGCCGCGGGTTGAGGCAGGGAAGCGGTCCCGTCGGTTGCCTGGTCCAAGCGGCGTTACGCGCCGTGAGGACAGGCCTCGCTCCCACCGCGACAGCGAACTCTGCCAGTCCCCTGACCGCTGCTCCCACTGGGACCGGTTGGATTGGGGGACCAGCAGCAGCTCTTCTGACGCTCGGGACCATCGCCGCTGTTCTCGGTCTAGCCGCTCTCCCCTGGAGAGCCGCGCGACCAGGCCTGCAGCTTGATCGCCACCGCAGGTTGGCGAGTTTCTGCAGCCCCCCAGCACGCCGGTTCTGCCGGTGGGCAAGGGGGGAGCGTCAGGTCTTCCTCTTCTATCCCTTCAACTTCCTCGGGTTACACCGGGAAGAGCGAGGCGACCTCGCGATCCCGCCAGGAGGGCCTACGAACCTGGCACGGTCCTAGGACCGACCAGATCGTATGCACAAGTGGCAGGAGGAGACCATGAGGGGTCTGTTGTGGTTCCTCCTGTGGAAGGAGGAGGGTCTCAAGAGGCATTCTCGCTGGATGGGCTTGACAGTCCATCTCCGCAAGATGCAGTTACTCCTGAGATCCAGAGGTCATTTTCTGAAGTTATTGCGCTGATTCGTCAGCACAATGACCTCAGGGAAGGATCGCCGCTCCCACCTTCCGAGCCTACATCTAGGCTGGAGTCGTTCTGGGGACCTAAGAAGGAACCCAGGACGACGGTGGGTCTGCTGCGATCAGCCTTGGCTGACAGTGTGCTGAGCCAGGGGGACGCTCTTGTCTCTGGACAGGAGGGTTCGCTTCGGTCCGGCAGGTTGTCCAAGCTCCTTCCCCCACCTCTACTACGACAGAGGCATTTCTATGTGCCAATGGAGGACCCTCTGCCACCCAAACAGGTTAACCCGGAGCTGGCTAGGCTAACTCCGGGGATGTCTCTTCAGCACCTGCTGTCAGAGAGCCTCTGGTTCTCGCAGCAAGAGGCACTTGCGTTGGAATTGACTGCCATGGCAGCATTCCAAGCAGTCTCCTGGATAGACCTGTGGTCCCTCACAGTGTCTAAGGTCACGGCCTCTTCGGGAAACATCACTCCTGAAGGGGACCCAGCTTTCGTGAGACTGTGCCAGTCTGGAGGTAGGGCTATCTCCTACCTGGCCCACCAGATGGCCAACCTGTGGGCCAACCTGGTTCTGAGGCGTAGGGACGCTGTCCTCACTCGAGTAACCAGGTCGGCAGGGCGCGAGGTGGCCCTGGGTCTTTGCAACGGACCGGTGTGGAGTTCCTCCTCTCTCTTCCCCAGAGAGATGGTGGATGCTGCGGTGGAACAACGCCGCACTGACGACAGTGACCGTCTAGTCCACCAGGCAGTCTCGAAGGCAGCTGGGCAGCCTCGAGCTACTGTGGCTAAGCCCAAGAGCTTAGCTAGCGTTTCCTCTGCGGCTAAGACGAATGCCTCGTCGATGCCGAGAGGAAAGAGGAGGAAAATGCTAGGGACGGCGTTCCCCCTCACCTGCTGCCGGAAGTTGGGGGGGTGCCTGGTGAGCCATTGGGCAACATGGCAGCACTACGGAGCAGAGACCTGGATAGTGAATGTCCTTTGGGAGGGATATCTACTACCCTTCGAGTCTTAGCCACCCCTCACCTCCAACCCGGTCCATCTACAAACTTACGTTCCTGGTTCTGCCAGGGACGTGGCGCTTCGGCAGGAAGTAGAAGCCATGCTGAGCATGGCTTCTACGAGCTGTGGAGATGGTATGGGATCAGTCACCGGGCTTCTACAGTCGACTTTTCTTGGTGGAGAAGTCCTTGGGGGGCTGGCGCCCGGTGATAGATCTCTCTCCCTTGAACCGATTCGTTCACCAGACTAGGTTCACGATGGAAATGACACGTTCAGTGCTCGAGTCCATCAGGGAGAACGACTTCGTGCTTTCTGGTGACCTGAAGGACGCGTATTTCCAGATACCCATCCATCAGTCCTCCAGGAAGTACCTCCGCTTCATCTTCGACGGGACGGTGTACCAGTTCAGGGCACTTTGTTTCGGTCTCTCAACTGCCCCACAGGTGTTCACGTGAGTGTTCACTCTGGTGTCGGCTTGGGCCCATTCGGTAGGGATACGTCTCCTGAGGTATCTTGATGATTGGCTAGTCCTGGCGAGCTCCCGCTTGCAGTTGCTACAGGACAGGGGTCGACTCCTTGAATTCTGCCTCGACCTTGGGATCGTATTGTATTTCAAGAAGTCGGATCTCGAACCCAAGCAGAGGATGAAGTACCTGGGCATGCTGATCGATACGGTAGCAGGGCGAGTCTTCCCTGCATACTCGCGGATCAGCAGCTTCAGGGAGGCGGCCAGATGGTTCCTGTCCCTACAGCAGCAGCCAGCTCAGCAGTGGCAGGTCGTGATCGGTCACCTGTCGTCTCTCGAGAAGTTAGTCCCTCACGGGCGTCTTCACCTGCGGTCTCTTCAGTGGAGGCTAAAGGAGAGTTGGTCACAGGCAAGAGACCCACCGTACTTCCCCATGTCTCTCACGGAGGAGGTGAGGCAGGACCTAGCATGGTGGCTGGACGACGGGAACCTCGTAAGAGGAGTGCCTGTTTGCACTCCCTCCCCCGGAGATGTTGCTGTTTTCAGACGCGTCGACTGAGGGAAGGGCCGCACACCTGGAGGAATTGCTGGCTGCGGGTGTGTGGGATCATCACGACAAGCACCTTCACATTAACGTCCTGGAGCTCAAGGCAGTGTTTCTCACTCTCCAAGAGCTCCAGGACCGTCTGATGGGACACTCAGTAGTGTTGATGAGTGACAACACCACAGTAGTGGCGTACGTCAACAAACAGGGGGCCTAGTGTCCCTCCCGTTGCATCAGTTGACATTGCAGGTGCATGAGTGGGTTGTGGCACACTCGGTAGAGCTGTCAGCCCGCTACATTCCAGGCAAGAGGAATGTAGTAGCAGACAAGCTCAGCTGTCGGGATCAGGTGATAGGAACCGAGTGGTCCCTTCACCCAGACGTGGCGGAAAGGCTCTTCAACCTGTGGGGGCGTCCAGTCAAGGATCTGTTCGCTACCCGGCGCAACAGAAAACTCCAGGTTTTATACATTCAACTTACCTGTCAGATATATACATAGCTATTGACTCCGTCTTCCCGACAGAAATTCGAATTTCGCGGCACGCGCTACAGGTAGGTCAGGTGATCTACCTACCTGCCTGCCGCTGGGTGGCAGGAATAGGAACCATTCCCGTTTTCTATCAGATTTTCTCTGTCGGCCATATTGTAAACATACGTTTGCGGTACCTCCTGACTTGATTTTCGTGTTTCATCGCCATCAATCTTCTGGGCTGTCTTTTGCAGGGAAGTACTGGGTCTTTGGCTCGGCATACGCTTTTATTAACTTTTTAATGAATTTGGCTTCGAAAAATTTCGAAGAATATATAACGTGTAACTACCGAAATTGTCGGTAGTCACTCACATAGTTTGCAAGAAAGGGAAATATTAATATTTATTCATTAATACGTGTAATAAGTGTTAGAATTGATTGAGGAAATAAAACTGACTTCCTACTTTAGGGAGTCAGTAAAGCATATAACTAGATACGCTGCCTTTAGAAGTTTTTTTTTTGGATACTCGTACTAACGAGCAGTTAGAGTATAACAGTACTAGTAGTGTTGCATCCTCATCACCTTCTTACTTCACAGAAACTTCAAATTCATAATTGCAATTTGAAGACAAGGGTTGTAGCTCAAAATGTGAGCTATTAAAAGGTAAGAAGTGATTACTAGTGTTCCCCATTGCAGTGGAGGGTGCGTCTGATCGGCTCTGTCTCGCTCTCAGGCCTAGACCTCTTTCAAGCTCCCAAGCCCAAAGGAGAAGGAATGTTGAAAGCCGTAAGGAGGTTTCAGAGAATCCCCACCGGTCAGGCATCCCCTCAGCAGGTTCTGTAGAGTGTCCCAGACTGCCAAGGATAGCCATTGGAAAGGCATCCTTAAAAAAGTGTGTCTCTTCTTCTGTTTCTTCATCTTACATCCGGACGTTCTAGAGCGTTCTCTGAAAACTAAGAGAACACTGAGCGCCAACTGGACTACAAGCGAAGAGCCAGCCAGGAAGCCACGTTCCAGCAAGCAAGTGCGAGCCACGTTCCAACAGCCAGCAGCGAGCCACGTTCCAACAGACTAGCGCGAGCCGCGTTCCTACAGCCAGACGCGAGCCGCGTTCCAGAAAATTTTTCTTGGCGCAAGGCGCCTTCAAAGAGAAAACAGACGGCTAGAGCAAGGAGCCTTATAGTAGAGTGGCAATCAGAAGGATCCTTCCATTGAACATTTCCGGGAAAGAGGCTCCTTCTAAAAGGAGCCTAGTAGGCGCTCGGAACTATCAGGGCGCACGGGACCTTCCACGCAAGCGGAACGTTCCAGGAGCGAGTCTCCTTTCTAGCGTGCGGAACATTCCAGGCGCGCGGAACTATCCAGGCGCAAGGAGCCAGGCGCCAGAATATTCCAAATCTTCTTATGAGAGAGAGGTCAGTCGCGAGGCTCCTCTTTGAGTTTTTAACTTGAGCAACTTTCCCCTGGCAAAGGTGCAAGATGTCGCACAGGCGGCCGTCGCTTTTGTCAGAAGGATTCTGATACTAAGAGAAGCCCTTTTTCATTATTCAGAAGACTCCTGTGTTAGGCAGTTCCTCTCAATGTGGACTCTCTCCTTCATTCATGCTCTTCCCTCGTTATGAAGAGGCAAGAGCTTTGGGAGTTTTCTTAATAAGAATCTCATCGACGTTTGGGTATGATGGCGGATAGGAAATATCTACTTCCTTCCGTAAACCCTAGAGATGAACAGGAATTCTGTCTCTTCCGCGATTTATGAGGAAATCACGAAGATTTAAAGAGTTCCTGGATTAACTTCCTTCCTTAAGGAGATATATATACTCTTTCGTTCTATTAACAAAAAGAACGAAGATAGTAAAAATTTTTCCTTTCTCTGTCTGCCTCGGCAGGGAAAGAAGGTAGTAAGAGTATCTGCTGAATGAGAATACGATACGGTCAAATCATAAGCACATACCGTAGTTACTTCTTTGCTGTGCAACTCAATTACCAGTATCCGTCCAGGACTTTCCTAGGAAGGACTATGCTTAAAGGGATTGTTAAGACAACACCTACTTAGCTTCTAGATTTATCGAAGTCTTGTTTCGCTTAAATATGCATTAATAAGAACTTCCTGATGTTCGATAATAATTTTATAAGATTCCTTTATTGAATGGAGTAGCTGGCAACTCTGGAAGAGTAAGGCCAGACGGCTAACGGAGACTGCTATCGCTTAGACCAACGCAGTACCATCTAGTTCTTGGTCATGAGCGGTCGGTTACATCTCGCTCTCCTGCGGGATGGAATAACTAACCGTATCTCTCCCCTACAATTGCGGTCTTAGCCTCGGATTGAGGGGATAGTTAAGCCAACATAAATAAAATATTATCTGCCTTTTGCTAAGAAGCTTTCAATAAGAAAGATATTACAACGTTTCAATGCTGTTTACAGTAAGTAACATTATTAAAGGATTCTAACGCAGCAGAACACTATATTATATAATGCTCTCATGCTTACGAAAGCATGGCTTATTAGAGTACATGCTTAGTGAGAAGATGAATGTAGTAGAGAATTCACTTTAAGACTACGGTATGGTCAAGACTACGGTATGGTCAAGTCTTATGCACATACCGATGTTAACTACAGAATTCCTAGTATCCTTACAAAGGTTTCCTAGATTAATGCTGTTTACCACAATGTGACAGTATTATAAAGGATTCTAATACGGCAAAGCACGATATAATATAATTCTCTCATCCTTTCGAGAAACACACACAACCTTTTTAGAATCGGATATTGCTCAGGAGAAGATGGATGAGTCGGATGGGAAACATTCTCTTCGTGGCAGAAGTTGTTTCCCTGAATGGGCTATACTACGTATATAAAAGTTTTTTTTTCCTACTAAGAACGGAATTAACATGTGAAAGGATGTCGGGTACCATAAAGGCACAGATGTTCTGGCACATAACCTAAAAAGAATTAGAAGGAAGCACCAGCCTGGCGCAAATTGCGCCAGAAGCACCATCCAAGATATTTTCTCGTTTTAGCGAGTTATTAACCTTAGAGTCCAGTAGCCTCTCGGACAGCAGGGTCGGTAACGGCAAGATTCGTTCCTGATTTCGTTACCCATTTAATCGGAAAGGGGTCGCTTACAAGGAACGATGAAATAATTTATTTTAATCACTTAGGCCAATTCCACGACTCTCTCATATCGCAAAGAGCATCGAGAATCTCTTTTTTCGCCCCTGTTCGCGTTAACAAAAGAGAACCTATTTGGAAAACAGACACGGAACGTAACGATCCTTGAGAGGTTCGATGCAAGATTTTGCATGTCCGTGAGAACCTTCTCGATCGACGATGATAACTGTTAGCGTAGGTCTGACATTTATTGGAAAGAGTTGTGAGAACCTGCGGAAAGTCTTCTTCATAGATCTCTTCGCAAGGTAGAAGTCGAACAGGCTTCCTATAGACTGCTTCCTTTTCCTCAAACCAAGAGAGGTAGCAATATATGCCATCTTTAATTAAAAAAAAGGGGGAATAAATTTTAGTCTTTTTTTCCCCTAGTTATAAATTCTTAACAGATATTAAGATAAATGGGCGTCAAAGGAAGAGAGGATGAATGGCTCATTTTGGCCTTAGAGAGGTTGGATTCACAGAAGTCACGTTCTTCTCACAGCATGTTTCGTAAGGCTTTTCCAAGAGTATCTGGATATTCTATCAGAATCTATTATAAATAGACCTGAAAAACTTCTCCACTCTGAGTTGGTGTGCGTGCAGACTGACCAGAAGTAGACATGAATGAGAGGAGTTTTTCAAGGTAAAAGACAAGAGTCATGGTAAAGACATAGAATTGCTGCAGATCGCGCTAGATGGAATGGGGAAACTGTCCTCTTCCGATACCTCTGTGAACCACATGGGGGGTTTTTCTTCCCTTTCAGAGGGAAGAATCACCTTTGTATATATTTGCTATCAATAACGCAGTAAAAGGCTATACTCTGTCTCTACAAGGAGAATTAGAGATAGTAGAGAATTAAGATCTTCGGGATCTTATACGATACCCCAATACGACATGAGTAGGATATCAATTGGATTAACACAGACAAGGCTCTAACCAGGTGCCAGCCAGGCGACACCCAGGCGCCAACCAGGCGCCAGGCTCCAGGATCTCCAGCTTCTTCGTGTTTGGAGATAGAATTCACCAAGAGTCTCCTCTTTGAGATTTGTCACAAGATCAGTTGTTTCCTGACAGGGACACAAGTTGTCGCACAGGCGGCAGTTGCCCGTGTCAGGATGGACTGAGATTGTGGGAAGTTTCTAGCAAGAACAAACTTCTCATGACAGGGACTCTAGTGGTCGCATAAGCGTCTTCATCTCTGTCAGGATGGTTTGATTTGGAGAGACGTTTTTTGCAGTATCAGCCTTAACCTGCCAGGTACTCAAGATGTCGCACATGTGAACGTAACCTTGTCAGGATGGGGCTGTTACTGCTTAAAGCCCTTCACCTTGTGAAGAGAGGCACTCTCCTCAGGTGACTCATTCTTCTCCCAACATTATGGGACAAAGATATATCAGACTAGTATGTCAATGAGGGTGCAGGTCTTCCAGATTACAAGACCTTAGCACCCTTTTATTGCATGAATTCGGAGAGTCTCTTGAGTCCTGCACACCCCTCCTTCTCCTAGTTCATTACTATTAAGGGGATTATAAATCATCCTCTTCTATAGATATTTGCAGCAAACCATTTTTCATTATTTGATTTGAGGCTCTTTCAAATAATAGAGGGAATGGGAACTGCTCCTCGTTGAACTTCTTTGAGAAATTTTATGAGGTAATTCTTTGTTTCTCTTGGTCCTAAACAACCAAGAAGACAAGTGAATTTTTTATGCATTGGAATCTTGCATCAGATTCTATGGATACTCGGCTATGGGTTCTTGCCAGCATAGTATGTCTGGTAAAAGAACTAAAACCCTCTATTCCTGACTCAATGCTTTCAGATAGAGGTTCCGTTGTCCAGGCAGGGTACTTACGTTTTCATCTACAGATAATGGTTCAAACGTTTGCCTACAGAGTCTTTGGGATGCGATGAGGGCTCGAAATGCTTCCCAGAAGGTATTCAGAGGGATACAATAAAGAGCTAGAAATCAGGAGTCCTCCCAATTTCAACTCGGAGTCTCCTTCGACTTCCAGGCTCCTTCCCTTCCTTCGGACAAGGATAGGGAAGATTCTGCAACGAGGAACCTCATCAACATGTAAGAAGAGGTCTCGTTAGCAACGGAAGTACTCAAGAAGGATCCTCCTCGGAGGGAGACTCTTATCTCTCATACTGTTAGATATCCTATCGTCTAATGGATGTAGCTGACTACAATCTCCTCCCCTTGCCGGAGAGGCCAAAAGCTCAAAGTGGAAGAATTTCTTCCACCCTTCTCCAGTATCCTGATAAACTATTGTGGATGTTCAGGACTTTCGGACAATGTAGCGCCAACTAGGCGCCAAATGCCAAAACAGGCGTAAAAAACGCCAGAGGCAGACAGTTTCAAGGAACACTGTCATTGTCTGATGAGAAGAAAGAGCTGGTCTCCATCCTAGCGCAGATGTGCTAGAGGAGAGCAAATCGGACAGATAAGAGTGTCCGATGTGGACATCGCCAGACATCCTTGAGACTCTACCAAGCTCGAAGCTCCAGCAAGTGGGGAGGAGCCAGCCAGGCTCCAGGCGCCAAAAAGAGCCAGTCTGGAGCCAGGCGCGAGGTGCCAGCCAGGAGTCAGGCGAAAAGCGCCTTACTGGCGCTAGGTGCCAACCAGGCATCAGGCAGGCGCGAGGCGCCAGCTAGGAGCGAGGGACAGGCAGGCGCAAGGCGCCAGCCAGGCGAGAGGAGCCAGCCAGGCGTGAGGCTCCAGCCAGGCTCTAGGCTTCATCCAGAACAGATCCATTTCAAAGAAAGCCCTGGTCTTCTTTGAAACAAGTGTGATCGCTAAAGCACTTCGTGAGTAACTTGATGATTCCTTCACACAGCTGAGAATTAAAAGCGCATGAAGTGCGAGCTTTTATGAATTCTTGTTCTTTCCTAACAATATGTCATGAGGACATATTAGCTGTCACTTACAGGAGATGCAACTATGTGTTGACTTCCCATTACATGAAGGAGGTCAAGTTGACCTACGAGAGATCCTTCTCTCTTGGTTATACGTGTCTACGGATATGTTGCTGGGATAGGGAGCCGACACTGATCCTTAACTAGTGAGTTAAATTTTATTTTAACATAGTGTTTTTTCTTTGGGTTGTTTGAAAGGAGTTTGGGGATAACTCTTTTCAAATTAAGCACAAACCCTCGTGTTAGGATCAGGTGATCGGGTTCGGTGTTGTGCTCCTTAATTATGCCACTAGGCATAGGTGTATTGTCATGTAAGTGGATAAGACCCCATTGACAAAAGACCATTAGATTCTGTCGAGTAAGTGGATAAGACCCCATTGACAGATCTACAAGAACTCTTAGCAATAGGTCACATCCTCGCTGAGGCTCTTGAGACGAAGCAGACTCCTAGCAATAGCTAGGAAGTCAACCCTTCGTCTAAACACATAGGAACCAAGGTTTTATTTATTTATTACCTACAACGTATGTTGTTTACCGGTCTATTCAGTAATTAGCTGTCTCTTACCCTCCTCCAATGGTGTGAATCAGCTATGTATATATCTGACAGGTAAGTTCAATGTATAAAAATGATATTGTTATGATACAATAAAGTTTTATACATACTTACCTGGCAGATATAGTATATAATTAATCGCCCACCCAACCTCCCCTCAGGAGACAAGTGGAAGAGAAAATCTGATAGAAAACGGGAATGGTTCCTATTCCTGCCACCCAGCGGCAGGCAGGTAGATCACCTGACCTACCTGTAGCGAAATTCGAATTTCTGTCGGGAAGACGGAGTCAATAGCTATGTATATATCTGCCAGGTAAGTATGTATAAAACTTTATTGTATCATACAATATCATTTTTCTACTCAGTTGTGCCGGACCCATGGGCAGCTGCAGGGGATGCTCTTCAACATGCGCGGGACAACCTCTTCGTATACGCCTTTCCCCCGTTCTGTCTGATTCGCAAGGCGATCAGCAGGGTGCTGGTCACCGCAAATCTTTGGATGATTCTGGTGGCGCCCAAATGGCCTCAGGCTGTTTGGTATCCGGACCTGCTGGCTCTGCTCGCCGAAGCACCGAGAGAGATTCCCCCCTGGCACAACCTCCTGTGCCAGCCACACGTGGAACGGTACTACCGGTTGATTCGGTCCCTGTGTCTTCACGGCGGGCTGTTATCCACCATCTCTTGCAAGCGAGAGGCTTTTCTCACTGAGCAGCAACAGAGATGGCTGGGTACCTCAGACTGTCCTCTGCAGCTGTATACTAGGGAAAGTGGTCCTCTCAGAGCCACTCTTCAGCAGGTAGCGGATTTCCTCGTTTTCCTTCGCCGAGAGAAGCTCCTCTCCGTCTCCGCAGTTAAAGGTTACAGAGCTGCCTTGGCCCTAGTCATAAACTGCGGGGAGTGGATATCTCCTCTTCCTTCGAGATCTCCCTCCTTATGAAGAGCTTCGAGAGGTTTTGCTCACCCAGGGAACTCAGGCCCCCGGGGTGGGATGTGACTCTTGTCCCTAGGAGTTTGACTCGAAGTCCCTTCAAGCCACTCTGAGAGTCCTCAGACAGCTATCTGACCCTCAAGACCCTCTTCCTGCTGGCCCTGGCATCGACGAAGAGAGTAGGGGAACTTCATGGTCTTTCCTTCAATGTTAAACATTTGAGGGGATGGGGATCTGTGACGCTCGATTTCGTCCCGGACTTCGTGGTGAAGACTCAGAATCCTTCGGTCCCTGACGACTGGTTCGAGTCATTCACGATCCCCTCCCTGAAGGACTTCACCGATAATGATGCGGATGAGATGCCCTTTGAGGGCGCTACAGCGCTATCTGAAGAGAACTCGGCACCTCAGGCCTGAGTGTCGACGCCTCTTCGTTAGCACCGGGGTTACCAAGAAAGAGGAATCCAAGAACACTCTTTCTTTCTGGCTGCGTGAGGTGATCAGGAGGGCGTACGACGTGGATGGTAGTGACGACACCCGTACCCTTCGTCCGAGAGCCCATGAAGTCAGAGGTATTGGTCCAACTCTTGCATTCCGCAAGAACTTCTCCATGGCACAGGTTCTGAAGGCAGGGGTTTGAGCCAACCAGACCACCTTTACCACCTTCTACCTTCGGGATATTGCCCACAGGTCCTTGGACACCTTTTCCTTGGGACCCGTGGTGGCTGCTCAACAAGTTGTGTATAGTCTACCCAGCACCCGAGCGGACAGAACAGCATCGCATCCTTGTGTGACTGCATGAATGGACGAGTGAAAGAGAGTGTAACTGGCTTCTCTTCCTCCTCTTTTCTCCCCCTCTACCTGTGGGCAGAAGGCTGCGGTCGTCACTACGCTGGACAGGAGGCAGATGCAGGTAAGCTACACGACCGAGCTCCAGCCTATCCCTTTCAGTAGGGATAGGAGCGATTATCCACCACTCCCCTAACAAGGGGGGGAGTGGAAGCCAACAAGAGACAAACCCATGACTTCATATTTGCTCTTGAGGTAGGAACTAGTTCTTGCTTGCTATTTTTCATACAATCAACTTACCTGTCAGATATATACGCTAAGACTCCGTCGTCCCCGACAGAAATTCAAATTTCGCGCCACTCGCTACAGGTAGGTCAGGTGATCTACCGGCCTGCCCTGGGCGGCAGGACTAGGAACCATTCCCGTTTTCTATCATATTTTCTCTGTCGCCGGTGGTATCAACATTGTTGCTATTACCTCCTGACTTAGATTCTTATTTCATCCTTTGATCATCGTTTATCGGCTTTTTGGTGACGTATCTGGATCGTGTTTTTGGCATTCGCTACTGTGGACTGATTTTGGACTTGCTTTTTGGAATTTTCTCAGTATGTCTGATTCAAATGTGAGTGTGAGAATGTGTGTGAATGTAGGCTGCAGGGTGAGGATACCGAAAGCTTCGGTTGATCCTCACACTGTATGTCGAAAATGTAGGGGGTTTCAGTGTTCTGCTACTAATACTTGTCATGAATGCGAGGGATTAAATGCAGAAGAATGGAAGACTTTAACTTCTTATTTGAAGAAGTTAGAGAGGGATAGGGTTAGACGTCTGAAAGGTGTGAGTTCAAGGCCTATTGAGCCTTTTATCGATGCTTATTCTAATCCTGATGATTTAGATTCTCCCTATTTGTCTAATTCACAAGCTTTACTTTCGGAATCGGCCTCGGAAATCGCCGATCTGAAAGCTACAATTCGGGACATGAAGTCCAAAATGGCGGACTTACAAGGTAAGGCTAGTGAAAGTGAGCATTACAGTGAAGTGAGTTCTCCCAGTGTTGTGGAGGGGGCGTTTGATCGTCCCTGCGACACTCCCAGGCCTAGACCTCTTCCAAGCTCCCATGCCCAGAGGAGAAGGAAAGTCGAAAGCCTTAAGGAGGTCGTGGGGAATCCCCAACTGGCAGACGTCCCTTCAGCAGGCTCTGTTTCGTTGCAGGCTGCTCAAGGGCGCTTTAGAAAAAGCGTCCTACGTGAGTGTTTCTCATCCTCTCCCTCTCCCTCACCTAAACGAGGGTGGAAGGAGTCGGATTTATCTAGGCCTCTGAAACGGCATTTGAAAGAACCTGAATTAGATTCGAGCCCGGAACGTTTCTCAGATGACGCTCCCTCGTCTGTTAAGAAGGCGAAGGTGGCGTCAGCGTCACTCGACGTGGACGCGGAAGAACACTTTCCTACTTTTCCCCCGATTGAAGATGACGTGGGAGAAGCTTCAAGGAAGATTATCTTGGCAGTACAAGAGCAACTGGCCTCTTTGGTGGGAGTGTTAGCGCCTCGTAGGAAGGACGTTGCGCTTCCAATCAAGAAGTCTCATCCTCTCTCCCCTGCGAAGCGAGAGGCATCATGCAGACGTGAAGCTTCCAAACATATCGCAGAGGCTTCGGTTTCGAGAGCGAGATCGGGAGAAGCTTACGGCAGACACGTAACGCCAGATAGACGTGAGACGTCTTCTAGGCATGAAGCGTCATGTAAAGCTGGTTTTAGGCTCAAGGCTCCAACCAAAGTTTTGGCGCCAGTTAGGACGCCTTTTGAGAGCGAAGCGTTCTTCCAGGCGCGAGGCGTACATCAGACGTCAGCAGCCAGGACAAGCGGGAGGCGTCAGCCAGGACGCTTGGCGGACGAGAAGCGTCATCCATTTATGGAGAGAAGCCTAGGCTGTTGGCGCCTTCCAAGACTATTAAAGCGGGGAAGAGGAAGGAATATCATTCCCTTAGCCCCTCTCCTATCAGGAGTTTGTCTCCACCAGAGGATAGACGTACTGAATTGTCAGCGGAGACTCATCTAGACGCTGAGTTAGAAGTAAACTCGGAGGAGGAGTATCAGGGAAGAGAAGGACTGTCGAACTATAAAGTTTTGACAGCCTTGCTTCTAGAGGAGTATGGAGACGACTTGACTCCTGCCTCTCCTCCTTCTCCGCGCTCTCTTTTCTCGAGTGCAAAGACGAAGAAATCTTCGTCTTTTCTTAGAATGAAGCCCGCCATTTCGATGAAGAGGGCTCTTCAGTCTTTAGACTCATGGATGAAGTCGAAGAAGGAGTTAGTTAGAACGGTCTTCTGCATGCCTCCAGCGAGACTAGCTGGTAAAAGAGGCATTTGGTATCAGACGGGAGAGAATATGGGTATTTCTCTTCCGTCTTCGTCAGAAGCGGACTTTTCGACCTTAGTTGACGCTTCACGTAGACAAGGTTTGAACTCTGCCCGTATAACTTGGGGCATTTCAGAACTGGACCATCTCCTCAAGGGACTCTTTCATGTATTGGAAGTTTTCAACTTCTTAGATTGGTCCCTTGGGGTGATGTCCAAGAAAGCCAATGATTCTGGAGGACTCGAACCAGAAGTCCTTCTGTGTATTTTGTCTTGTATAGACAAAGCGGTTCAGGATGGCTCGGTTGAGATCTCCTCTTTATTTGGAGCAGGTCTTCTTAAAAAGAGGACAGTGTATAGTGCCTTTTTGACCAAAGCGGTCTCCCACGCTCAGAGGGCAGCGCTACTGTACTCGCCTTTGTCTGACTTTTTGTTCCCTTCTCAGTTAGTGAAAGACATTTCTCGTTCATTAACTGAGAAGGCGACTCAAGACCTTCTGACGCAGTCAGCAAGGAAGAAGAAACCTGCTACTGCTACTGACAAGAAAGGACCGAGTACATCAGTTCAGCCCTTTCGAGGTGGCCCGACCTCCAGAGCTCCCGCAAGAAGGAAGGCTCCTGAGAAGAGGTAAGTCTGCCTTTCGTCCCTTTAAAAAGGGAAAGTGATGCTTCTCTCCTCCAAGCACCAGTAGGTGCCAGGCTCCTGGGTATTTGTTCGGGGACCCTGGGCACTTATAAACTCAGGACGCGTCATCCGATTCGGGTTTCTGTAATAAGGACAAGGGCTATCGATCCCTTTCCTGAACACTCCTCCCCCTAACGGTCCAAAAACCGCTGCGGGAACCTAAAACAGCCCAAGTAAACAAGGATTTCCTGTGCTGAGGGATTACTCTTCGATCGATGGTGGAGCAGATGTGGGACAAGAGAGCAATAGAACTAGTTTCTGGATCAAAACTCCCCGGGGTTTTACAATCGCCTTTTTCTGGTTGCGAAGGCCTCGGGAGGCTGGAGACCAGTACTAGACGTCAGCTCTCTGAACAAATTTGTTCAGAAGGAGAAGTTCTCGATGGAGACTTCTGCCTCAGTCCTTGCGTCATTGCGACAAGGAGATTGGATGGTGTCTCTAGATCTCCAGGACGCCTATTTTTCACGTCCCGATCCACCCTTCATCGAAGAAGTACCTCCTTTTCATGACGGGGGGAAGGATCTTTCAGTTCAGAGCCTTGTGTTTCGGCCTTTCCACAGCTCCTCAGGTCTTCACAAGCCTGATGAAGAATGTGGCGAGGTTTCTTCACCTCAAAGGAGTAAATATCTCTGTATCTGGACGACTGGCTCATCAGGGCCAGATCAGAGAGACAGTGCTTGGAGGACCTTACGTTAACTTTAGATCTGATCAGAGCGTTGGGATTACTCGTGAACCTCGAGAAGTCGCAGCTGACCCCCAGACAGAACTTAGTCTATCTGGGGATTCAGATGGATTCTCGGGGTTTTCGAGTATTTCCTTCGCAAGAGAGAATCGCAAAAGGTTTGCAGAAAGTCTCTCTCTTCTTAAGGAAGGAACAGACTTCGGCGAGGGGGGACATGGTTTAGCCTTCTAGGGACCCTTTCCTCGCTCGAACAGTTCTTCCCACAGGAAGACTTCATTTACGTCCGCTTCAATTCTTCCTCAAGAGGTCTTGGAGTTGGAAAACTGGACAACTTTCGGACGCCTTTCCCATTCCAGTGGAGATAAGACCGCACTTGGAATGGTGGTTGCCCCCTCTGAAAGAGAACAAAGGGATCTCTTTAAAAATCCAGAACCCACCCCAGACCTAGTGTTGTACTCCGACGCGTCGGAGAAAGGTTGGGGAGCAACATTAGGCTCGAAGGAGGTGTCAGGCACCTGGGAACCAGCGCAGGTGTCTTGGCACATAAACTGCAAAGAGCTCTTCGCCGTACACCTGGCTTTAAAGAGTCTAGAACCTCTAGTTTCGAAAAAAGTAGTGCAAGTAAATGTGGACAACACCACGGCACTTGCCTACATTCGAAAACAAGGAGGGACTCACTCCTCGTTCCTTTACGAGCTGACGAAAGACCTTTTGCTTTGGACGTCTCAGAGGAACATCTCCCTTCTTACAAGGTTTCGTTCAGGGAGTAAAGAATGTGAGGGCGGACAGACTCAGCAGGAGGAACCAGGTCCTTCATACCAGAGTGGACCCTACACGAAGAGGTGTGTCAAGATCTCTGGTCTCTGTGGGGACCCCTCATGTGGATCTCTTCGCCACTTTCATCTATGCTTTTCCTCCATTCAAAATCCTGGGACTAGTACTGAAAAAGTTTGTGGCTTCAAAGGAGACGAGGATGGACATTGATAGCCCCCTTTTGGCCGGCCCAAGATTGGTTCACGGAGGTGGTAGAGTGGATCGTAGACTTTCCCAGATCCCTACCAAGAAGGATGGATCTTCTCAGACAGCCACACTTCAAGAGGTATCATCAAAAACCTCCCCGCTCTCGCTCTGACTGCCTTTCGACTATCGAAAGACTCGTCAGAGCGAGAGGGTTTTCTCGCGAAGTTGCAAGCGCGATCGCGAGAGCCCGCAGAACCTCCACTAGGCAAGTATATCAGTCAAAGTGGGAGGTTTTTAGAAGGTGGTGTAGAACTAAGAAGTTGTCCTCCTCCACTACCTCTGTAGCGGAAATTGCGGATTTCCTTCTATTCCTGAGAGAGCAATCTCATCTAGCTGTACAGGCAGTCCCCGGGTTACGACGGGGGTTCCGTTCTTGAGGCGCGTCGTAAGCCGAAAATCGTCGTAAGCCGGAACGACACTTGGAAATATGCCTTAAACTAAGAAAAAGTTAGAGAGACCCTTACCTGTGTGACATGCAAGTATTGCATGATGTGTAGTGTGGTTATTTCAATGCCAAAGGATGGTTCTTGAAGGTATAATTCTTTATTAAACTCTTGTGACACTATAAAGCACAATGTACTACACTTAATCCTTAGGTTAGATTATACACTAAACACTATTACACTGTACACTAATCCTTTGGTAGATCCTGGAGTACACTAAAATCCCAGTCTGGTAGCTCTGGAAGGTAAAAGTATAACACAATTAGTACAAAATACTACACAAAGTCCTGAATGCAATATGTAAATTATAGATATCAAGAGTAAAAGAGTTAATGTATGTTAATTAATTCCTTACTTTTAGTTTATAATTCCTTACTTTGAGTTATATCAAGAGTAAAAAAGTTAATGTATGTGAATTAATTCCTTACTTTTAGTTTAAAGTTGTCATGCTATGTAACCCTGGATGCACAAAGTCTTATGTGGCCCCATAGCCTACATCATTCAGGGGGTTCTGGAATGTACAAAAAATAATTAGTATGTCAGTAAGTATTCTATGCATAGTAAAGTTACATACAGTAATATGCACCATACAGTGGTTTAATATTCACATATATAACATGTATAAAACTTAGTTAATGTATGTTAATTAATTCCTTACCTTTAGTTTAAAGTTTGTCGTGCTATGTAACCCTGGATGCACAAAGTCTTATGTGGCCCCATAGCCTACATCATTCAGGGGGTTCTGGAATGTACAAAAAATAATTTTGTCAGTAAGTACTCTATGCATAGTAAGTTACATACAGTAATATGCACCATACAGTGGTTTAATATCAACTGGTACGTATGCATGTTGTAAACAATGATTGGTCCTACAACCCCCTTTTTGTTTCAGCAGGGGAGTGTACAGTAGTATGTAATTCCATGAGGGACCTTGATCACTTATCCCATGAGAGATCTTGGTCACTTTTTTAGTACGTATAAAACTTACTTAATGTATGTTTACTACTATGTATAATTTCCTTTACCTTTATGTTATGTAGTAACCCTGGACAAAGTTTTATGTGGCCCCATAGCCTGCATCATGGAGGGGGTCCTGGTTTTCTGAATGTACCAAAAAAGTATCAAAGTTAAGTCATGTATGTATGTTTAGTAAGTTACATACAGTAACCATACGTACAGTGGTTTATAACATGTACATATGTACATAATCAAACTTGGTTGGAAATTCCTGTAAAAAAAAGTTATGTACGTATGTAATACTACTGTATGTAAAAACCTTACTGTTCATATTTTGTTACACTATGTACATGTTACATTTGATACGTATACTTTCCTGAAGGGTTTTTTTCCATCCAAAAATGGTGCTTCTACTTGTAGTTATCCCTTGATGACACTTGTAGTAATTTGTTAGTAACAACCTGGAGTTGTGTGAAAAACTGTTGGTTCTGGAAGGAAAAAGTAACAAATTAGTGTACAAAATATACACTACAGAAAGTTGTGAATGCAATATGTTAATTACTGTAGATATATCAAGAGTACTAAAAGAGTTAATGTATGTTAATTAATTCCTTACTTTTAGTTTAAAGTTGTCGTTCAATGTAACCCTGGATGGACAAAGTCTTATGTGGCCCCATAGCCTACATCATTCAGGGGACTCTGGAATGTACAAAAAATAATTTTGTCAGTAAGTCCCTCTATGCAGAGTAAGTTACATACAGTATGTAATATGCACCATACAGTGGTTTAATATCACATATAACATTTAGTATAAAACTTAATTTAGAAATTCCTTACATAACTTACCAACTTTTAGTGAGTCTCAAAGCTGTTACCTAGGTTGTGGGAGATGGAGGTGGAGGTGTAGAGCATTCATGATAAGGATGCATTCCAAACCTAACTTCAGTGTGCTTTATCACAGATAACAGGCTAGGATGATGGGCAGTCTGGAATGAAGAATTAATATTAAAGGACAGTATGTAACCACTTAGGTGTAGTACAAAATTTATTGTACGTATGCAAACATTAAACACAACTGAGAATTCCTTACCTTCAGCAAAATGAAGACATGTAGGCCATGTAGAGGTCTGGTTTATGTAAGTCACAGGTGCATGCCAGTCTGGAATGATAATGTAATACATATGATTATAGTATGTATGTTACATACATAACATGGTTATTACATATGTAATAATAAAACATTAATAAAAAAAAAATGTCCTTACCAAATTCTAGTGGTTGGCTTGCTTACTGGGATGGGCATATGTATGGTAGATGAGTGGGTGGCTGGGCTATGGAGTAGGATGGGCAGGTGCTTGGGAGTCTGGAATGATAAAAAATATATAAAATGATAGAGTTACTACTGTAACTACTGCACATGTTATTACTGTTTGACATATGTAGTGTGTAATACGTATGTACAATATAAAAAATGAAGAATTCTTTTACCTGAAGGAATGGGAGAGGTGATCCACTACTCGTATCAACTGATTTGGGCTCTGGAGAGGTGATACTACTTGTATCAACTGATGAGGGAACATCTAGATCTGGGAAAGAATTGTATAGGGGTACATAAATATATAAGGTGGATGTAATTGTCGCATATGTACACTTTTAATAAAATTTCTATTAGCAATTTATAAAACATTTTATACAAATTTGTTAAGGATTCTTTACCTGATGAATAGGGCGAGGCATCAAAACCATGGAAAGGCCGGTCAGGGTCATCTGGGTCGCTGTCACTATCAAAGGGGGTCTGAAATGAAAAAAAAAATAATAAGGTTATGCAACATCAACACATTGTACCACTATGTAAGTTAGTGTACGTATGTATGTAGGGTGTGAAAACAATTTCCCAACATGAAAATGAGAAAAATGAAATTGCTTACCTGATTGTACACGTACAGTGTGGACGGGCTGCTACAGAGGGTCCAGGTACAGGGGGATCTGGAACTGTCACAGGTAGTACAGGGAGATCTGGAACTGTCACAGGTAGTACAGGGAGATCTGGAACTGTCACAGGTAGTACAGGGGGATCTGGAACTGTCACCACTTCTGCAATAAAATTACAAATGATGAAAATTAATGAAGTTACAATTTACTCTTACATTTAGTTGTTACATTAAAAAATGAACACATTTTAATATGTACACTATGTAAACACATAAATTAGTAAAAACAGTTCAGAATTCCTTACCAGGACTAGGAGGTGGCGAGGTGGTGGTACTGGAGACCTTGTGAAAGAAAGTGTCAAGCCTGGACTGCACACTTCTCTTCGTCTGCTTCTCCTTCAGGGTCTCCTTGTAGGAAAGTTACCGAAGTCTAAAAGTTCAAGTAAGTCCTCTGCAGACAATTCCTCTCCATGGGAAGCCAGCAGCTCTGTTACATCATCAGGTTTCAAGATCTAGTTTCAGCTCTTGCTTAGCCCTACGACGGTCTTCCTCGTCACAGTCTCGACGTCTTCTGCCTGGTCAAAGCCTTCAAAACTGTGCACAAACTGTGGACACAGTTTCTTCTAGGCCCCATTTAAAGTGGTCGTCTTCACCTCGTCCCAAGCACTTGCAATATTTTTCACTGCATCAGCAATGTTGTAGCCCTTCCAGAATTGCTTCAGTGTCAACTCCTTGTTAGCTTCTATGGCCCCTCAAAGCAAAACGTATGGTACCTTCTAAGGTAGTAAGCCTTGAAAAATTAGCTATTACTCCCTGGTCCATTGGCTGTATCAGCGATGTGGTATTGGGTGGGAGGTACACCACCTTCACATTAGGGTGCATGTCGCTCAAATTTGAAGGGTGACCAGGGGCATTGTCCAGGACTAAGAGGGCCTTAAAAGGCAGACCCCTTCGAAGTCAAATACCGCTCCACTGCTGGCACGAAATGGTCATTGAACCAATCTTCGAAGACCATCAAGGTAACCCAAGCCTTCTTGTTTGATTTCCAAATCACAGGGAGTTGACTCTTGAAAATGCCCTTGAATGCCCTGGGATTCTCGGCCAAATACACCAGCAAGGGCTTCAGTTTCAAATCGCCACTTGCATTGGACCCAAACAGCAACGTCAATTCGCTCCTTTCCTTCCAGCTTTATGGCCTAGGTTGCTTGACTTCTCCTCCTTGGAAAGGTACGTTCGATTTGGCATTCTTTTCCAAAATAATCCAGTCTCATCCACATTAAAGACTTGGTCAGCCGTGTAACCACCAATCCATTAATTATCTCAGCCAAACCACCTGGAAAACTTTCTGCTGCTTCGCTATCAGCACTAGCAGCTTCACCTTGCAGCTTCACATTATGCAAATTGCACGAGCCTTAAAACGGTTAAACCAACCTCTACTCGCGGAAAATTCACCACCAGCACTGCCTTCGCCAAACTTTTTCACTACTGCCTCATGCAGCGCTCTAGCCTTCTCCTGGATCACACTTAAGCTCACCGGAAAACACGTCGCTGGTTTCTGGTCCTCCAGCAGATCATGAGCAATTTCTCCATTTCAACAATGCTCTGGCTACGTTGCTTCTCGTTTATCACCGTTGACTTCATCGGTGCAGCATCCTTAACATGCTTCAGAATACGTTCCTTGTCCTTCACAATGGTTACCACCGTGGTCCTGCTCAAGCCTAAAGAACGGCCTATTTCGGTGTTAGTTTTCTCCCTTCTCCGAACGCTTCACCACGTCATATTTGACCTCCATCGTGATGACCTTCCTCTTCTTGGATGAACTATCATCGGAGGAAGTACTTTGGCGTTTAGGAGCCATTGTAAATTTGCGAAAATGGCAAGGAATTTCAGCAACGTCTTAGCACACAACCGACTGAACTTCAGGCAGACACGCGATTGAAGTGGCGTCCTTTCGATTGTTACGCTTAGCGTCCTCGACCGTCCGAGGTCGTTGTTCGGTCAATTTACCATACAGTTTTAATAGCGTTAATTAATTTATGCACCTCCGCTCAAAAAAACTAGTTCTGCATATGATGGTATCGTTAAAAGCATAACAAAACGTCGTAACCTTGGAATTTGTGTTGTAATCTAACCAGAAACTTAGTTTTTTTTTAATTATGTACTGGAAACAAGCAATGATTTTTCATTATTTGCGCTTTTGGACTGTTGTTTTTAAACTGCGCATCCCAAGCTAGTGTATTCATTCGCCCGCAAACTAGTTCCGCATATGCGGCGTCACTAAAAAAATTCAAAAAATACGAAAAAAAAAAAGTGTCAAAAATCATCATAACCTCAAAATTTTTGTTGTAATGTAACCAAAAACATATTTTTATTATACTGTGCTAAACTATAAAGGATTTTTATCATAGCATGCGTTTTTTTAAAAGCGTCGTTAACTCGGAGCGTCGGAAGCGTCAGCGTCTAACCTCGGAACAAGCGTCGTAACCCAGGACGGATTTTCCATTGAATATTTAAGAAAAAGCGTCGTAACCTCGGAACGTCGTAAGCCGGAACCGTCGTAACCCGGGGACCGCCTGTATCCACAATAAAGGGATACAGAAGTATGCTCTCAGCAGTCTTCAGGAATAGAGGATTAGATCTGGCAGATAATAAAGATCTCCACGATCTCATAAGGTCCTTTGAGACTTCAAAGTCGAAGGAACGGTCCCTCCGAACTGGAACCTAGACTGGTTCTCAGTTTCTTTTCATCCGAAAGGTTCGAACCTCCTCATCTGGCATCGTTTAGAGACATCACCAGAAAATGCCTATTCCTATTATCTTTAGCTACGGCAAAGAGAATTAGTGAATTACATGCTCTGCAGGATAAAGTAGGATTCAAGGGAGACTCAGCTATTTGCTCGTTTAAGACCCTGTTTTTAGCTAAAAACGAGAATCCCACGAATCCCTGGCCTAAGTCATTCGAAGTCAAAGGCATATCGAGTCTCGTAGGAAGAGAAGCAGAGAGGTCTCTATGCCCTGTAAGAGCTCTGAAGTTCTACCTTCAGAGAAAGCATCAGATGGGAGGCTCTAGACAGGTCTTTGGTGCGCGGTAAAAGACCCCACAAGACTGATGTCCAAGAATGCTCTGGCATTCTTTGTGAGGAACGTCATTACAGACGCGCATAAGGTCTGTCCTGACGAAGAGTTTCGACTGTTGAAAGTGAAAGCTCATGAAGTGAGAGCAGTAGCAACGTCTCTCTCGTTTCATAAGAATATGTCGCTTAAAAACATCATAGATACGACATTTTGGAGATGCAACTCAGTATTTGCATCTCATTACTTGAAAGACGTTCGTGTGACATAAGAGAAGTGTTTTCTCTGGGTCCTTTCGTATCGGCGGATACGATTCTGGGTACGGGAGCCGACACCAATCCTTAAGTATATACTTTTCTTCTTTTTAGATATGGTCTAGAGTCTCTTCTAACAAAGAAGGACTTGGTTTAGCACGGGCGGCCGTCTAGTTGTTCAGTAAGAGAATCTTGTCATATCTAATTAGATGAGTATTAAATTTTTTTTAGAAAATGATGTATGTGTGCGTAGTGTGTTTTTGAGTTATGGGTTGTTGTGAAGAGTTTGGGGATAACTCGAACAATCTTTATTTCTAACATGTGGTTAGGATCAGGTGGTCGGGATTGGTTTGTTGTGTGCTCCTTCATAAGGTGTATTGTCATATAAGTGGATCAGCACCCATTGACAAAGTCCTTTCAGGCTCTGCCGAGTAAGCGGATAAGACCCCTTCGGCAGACCCACAAGAACTCTTGGCCATAGATCATATATCTCGCTAAAGTTTCTTGAGGTGATGCAGACTACTGGGCAAACACCCACGAAGTCTACCACCTATCAGGTAGGAACCAAGGTTTTATTTATACCTACAACATATGTTGTTTACCTGTCTATTCCATAAAGTAGCTGTCTCTTACCCTCCACCAAAGGGTGCTAATCAGCTATGTATATATCTGACAGGTAAGTTGATTGTATGAAAATGATATTGTTATGTTACAATAAAGTTTCATACATACTTACCTGGCAGATATATACAATTAAAGGCCCACCCAGCCTCCCCGCAGGAGACAGGTGGAAGAGAGAAAATATGATAGAAAACGGGAATGGTTCCTAGTCCTGCCGCCCAGGGCAGGCCGGTAGATCACCTGACCTACCGGTAGCGAGTGGCGCGAAATTTGAATTTCTGTCGGGGACGACGGAGTCTTAGCTATGTATATATCTGCCAGGTAAGTATGTATGAAACTTTATTGTAACATAACAATATCATTATAAGAGGTACGCTTGCCTCCCTCTTATAAATTTGGTCCAGAGGTCTGACCACTGATCCTGTGGTGCACACCCCAATCAGCTGGGCAGAGGCTAGGATCCCTCCCTCTGCTCTTACGACCAGGGAGGGAACCAAGGTAGGACGAACACCAGTCTGTTCATAAGACTCAGATTCCACCCACCAAAAAGTCTTCCTATTGTTAAAGGACTGATGGTTTGTATTACGTATCGGAACAAATCACAATTTGTCGAAAATTGTATTTTCATACAATCAACTTACCTGTCAGATAGGTCAGGTGATCTACCAGCCTGCCCTGGGTGGCAGGACTAGGAACCATTCCCATTTTCTATCATATTTTCTCTGTCGCCGGTGGTATCAACATTGTTGTTACTACCTCCTGACTTAGATTCTTATTTCAACCTTTGGATCATCGTTTCTCGGGTTTTTGGTGACGTACCTGGATCGTGGTTTTTGGCATTCGCTACTGTGGACTGAATTTGGACTTGCTTTTTGATTTTTCTCAGTATGTCTGACTCAAATGTGAGTGTGAGAATGTGTGTGAATGTAGGCTGCAAGGTGAGGATACCGAAGGCTTCGGTTGATCCTCACACTGTATGTTATAAATGTAGGGGGTTTGAATGCTCTTCTTCTAATACCTGTCATGAATGTGAGGGGTTGAATGCGGAAGAATGGAAGACTCTAACTTCTTATTTGAGGAAGTTAGAGAGGGATAGAGTTACACGTTTAAAGAGTGTGAGTACAAGGCCTATTGAGCCTTTTATTGATCCTATCTCTAACCTTAATGATTTTGATTCTCCCTCTGTGTCGAATCATTCACAAGCTTTACTTTCGGAATCGGCCTCGGAAATCGCCGATCTGAAGGCTACTGTCTCTAAGATGAGGTCCAAAATGGCTGCCTTACAAGGTAAGGATAGTGAGAGTGAAGTGTTAAGTGAAGTGAGGGCTCCCAGTGTTGTGGAGGGGGCGTTTGATCGTCTCTGCGACGCTCCCAGGCCTAGACCGCTTCCAAGCTCCCATGCTTAGAGGAGAAGGAAAGTCGAAAGCCTTAAGGAGGTCGTGGGGAATCCCCAACGGTCAGACGTCCCTTCAGCAGGCTCTGTTTCGCTTCAGACTGCTCAGGACCGCTTTAGAAAAAGCGTCCTGCGAGAGTGTTTCTCTTCCTCTCCCTCTCCTTCACCTAAACGAGGGTGGAAGGATTCGGACCTTTCCAGGCCCCTGAAAAGGCATTGGAGAGAACCTTATTTGAATTCAAGCCCGGAGCGCTTCTCGGATGAAGCTCCCTCTTCAATCAAAAAGGCTAAGGTTGCGTCAACGTCTCCCTACATGGACGTAGCGGATCGCTCGCCTTCGAACTCTCCTTCTCCTCCCATTGAAGAAGACGTGGGAGAAGCTTCAAGGAAATTTCTTCTAGCTGTCCAAGAGCAGCTAGCCTCATTGGTTGGGGTTTTGGCTAGAGATCCTCCTCGTAAGAAGGACGTTTCTCTTCCAATCAAGAAGTCTCGTCCTCTCTCCCCTGCTCGCGTCTTCCAGGCATGAAGCTTCTTCTTCCAACAAGTAGAAGAGGACATTCTTTCTAGATCAAGAGCGAGAGAGGCATATACCAGGTGCGAGGCGCAAGACAGGACGCCAGCCAGACGTGAGGCGTCTTCCAGACGCGAGGCGTCATACAGAGGCGTGGAATCATCCAGGCGCGAGACTCCAGCCAGGACTCCTTCCGGACGTGAAGCGTCATCGAAGCGTCATCGAAGCGCGAGGCGCCAGCCAAGTTTTTGGTGCCAGCATGGACGCCAGTTGAATGCGAGACGTCTTCCAGACGTGAGGAGCCAGCCAAGCGCGAGGCGCCAGCCAAGATGCTAGGCGGACGCTAGGCGTCATCCATATATGAGGAGCCACCTAAGCGTGTGGCGCCAGCCAAGCGGGAAGCTTCTTACGAGGCTCAAACTTTTGTGAAGAGGAGAGATTATCACTCCCTTAGTCCCTCTCCTATCAGGAGTTTGTCTCCCCCAGAGAAAAGACGTCCTGATTTTTCTACGGATTCTCCTTTAGACCCCGAGTTAGATGAGAACTCAGAAGACGAGACTCGTAGAAGGGAAGGACTGTCAAGCTACAAAGTCTTGACAGCCCTTCTTCTTGAAGAATATGGAGACGCATTAACCCCTGCCGCTCCTCCTTCTCCGCGCTCTCTGTTTTCGAGCGTAAAGGCAAAGAAGTCTTTGTCTACCTTAGAATGAGACCCACCATATCTATGAAGAGGGCTCTTCAGTCTTTGAATTCTTGGATGGATTCAAAGAAGGAGCTGGTCAGGACGGTCTTCTGCCCCCCATGCCCCCCAGCGAGGAACCTCGCTGGCAGAAGGGGCATTTGGTATCAGACGGGAGAGAATATGGGCCTTTCTCTCCCGTCTTCGGCTGAAGCAGACTTTTCAACGTTAGTCGATGCGTCGAGAAGACAAGGTTTGAACTTTGCCTTTGTGACTTGGGGCATTTCAGAACTGGATCATCTCTTCAAGGGACTCTTCCATGTATTGGAAGTATTCATTGTTCCAACACGGCATACAAACCTTCAGTCCTTTTACAATAGGAAGGTTACTAGCGGCAGCTGGATAGGTCGTAAGCTTTCGAACAAGGGGTTCGGTAGTTAACTGCTTGTCCGACAGGCTGCGCGGCAAACGCGCGACTGGGAGGTAAACAATCACTTTTGCTTTCGCCTCACAGCGAGTGGACTTTGTGTTCTGCGCTCACTCTGCCCGCTTCTTCGTCGTTTGCTTTCCTTGCTTGTATGGTTGTGTTTCTCTTTATCTGTGAAAGATTTATTGTAAGTACAATCATTTCCCTTGTTTTTTCATTTATTCAAGTGAATAATTCAACTGTGATCGATTATGGATTCTCCGCGCCCTACTACCATCCGGCGATTGTGCCCGGGAACTGAGGGGCGTAAATGCGGTAAGTTCCGCTCCTTCCCTGAAATCGATCCCCATGTGTTATGTGTCGGTCGGTCGGGGCGGGTGAGTGTACCCCGCGCCGAGCCTTGTGATGTTTGTGTATCTTGGTCGGAGGCGCAGTGGGGCTTGTACGAGGGTAGGAAGAAGCGAAGGCCGGCAAAGGAGTCGTCGGAGAGCTCTCCCGCGACTCCTTTGGTTACTGACACTTCATCTTCTTTCTTGCCCCCGGCTCAGCTCCCACGGTTGGCGCCTTCCCCTGCGGGGGGGGTTTCCAGGTCCTTCTCCTCACCCGATCTTTCGAGTGTGGAGGAGGCGCTAGGTACCCTGACGTAGAGCTGTATTCTGGGTCCTCTATCCGTTCCTTTCGTGCTTACACCGCTGCGGACGGGTAGAGGCTCCTGCTAACCACCCGCCACCTTTGCGTTCCTCAGGTGCTGCTGCTGCGAGGGACGACCTTGGACAGGTGTGGGCATCGTTGGGCTTGCAGGGCGTGCCAAGTGTCCAGGGGCTGCTCTACCGTCTAGCTGGCTCTGTTGCGGTCACGCATGCCACAGTGACCACCACTACCACGACCTTGTCAACCCCTGGCTATGCTTCTCCTCCTCATCTGGTGTATTCCTCGCATGCGGTGTCTGTAACACCAACTTCATCGGTGCAGGGGCCGATCGCCGTGCCACGGGGAGTGTGATGCCACCGCCACCCGGGTTTGTTTTTTGCCGTGCTGCCTAGACCAGACTTTCGTGTGTGAAGAGCTCGCCCCTGGACCTCCCGCCGATGCCCAAGGATGTCGGTGACGCTGGTCCGTCCTCCTGGCTTGTCTGTATCTCCTGCCGTACTTGCCCAGCCGCTGACGAGTGATGAGATGTTGCCGACCACTGCTGCCGTTCCTGTACCTGCCGTTCCTGCCGTCTCTGTTCCTGCTGTTCCTGTGATGCCTGCACCTGCTGATGTCGTTCCTGTTCGTGGCGCCGCTGCTCCCGATGTCGGTCTGTCTGGACAGGTGCGTCCGGGCCCTGTTGCTTCGGCAACAGCAGCCCCGGCTCCGCCCTGGATGGCTGACTTGACATCGGTCCTGAGGAAGCTGACGAAGAAGAAGAGGAAGAGGAGGAAGGTGTCGTCGTCGTCTTCGTCGTCTTCTTCGTCGTCATCGTCGTCTGCCGCCTCTCCCCCTTCATCTTCTAAGGCTTCACAGCCTAAGAAGAAGAAGGTTGCCCCCTCCCCCCCTAAGAAGTCTCCTTCGGGAGCTTCTAAGGGCCCGTCTCGCTCCGATGAGACGGGGGGTTCTTCCGCTGGTCTTCCTGCTCCTTCGGGAGCAGGCCCCGTCTCTTCTTCCACAAGGAAGAAGACTACAGGGACCAGAGGGTTGTCGGCTAACACCGGCACTTCCTTGCCTGGTGTCAGAGCTCTGCCACTGCATCAGGTTCCGTCTCGGCCTCTCGTTTGCGAGAGGTACCGAGTGTACAGTCGCCTACCAGTGATCGTGCAGCCAGGAACCAGACCTCTGAGCTCGCTCAGCGTCAGGTTCACGGCACGGAGCGGAAGACTGGTGACAGCCGCTCATGCGACTCTCACCAGACCAGCTCTCGCTCTCGCGGCGACCAGCTGGCTACCCGGGCTGACGTGACGGTCCACGACCGGCCACGGGCTGAGGCTGGGAAGAGGTCCCCCCGTTCGCCGGTGCCAGCCACGGGACGTGACGTGCCGTGAGGACAAGCACCGGTCTCACCGTGACAGTGGAGCCTGCAGGTCGCCTGACCGTCGCTCTCACAGAGAGCGATCGGGTACGGCAACCAGCACCAGCTCTTCTGACACTCGATATCGGGGCCGCTGTGCTCAGTCCAGCCGTTCTCCACAGCGAGACGGTTCGACCAGGCCTGCAGCTCGATCGCCACCGCGGGTTGACGATCGCCTGCAGCCCTCCAAGCCTGCTGGTTCTGCCAGCGAGCGAGTGGGGAGCGTCAGGTCTGCCTCTCCCATACCTTCAACCTCCTCGGGCTACACGGGACCGGAGAGGGCGAGGTATTGAGAGTGATCGTGAGTGCGCCCCTCATGATCCCACCACGACGCCCTACGTGCCAGGCACGGTTCTAGGACTGACCAGGACGTATGCGCAAGTGGCTGGAGGAGACTGAGAGGGGTCTGTCGCTGTTCCCCCCCTCGAGGGGGGAGGGTCTCGGGAGGTGCTCCTGTTCGAGGGACTGGACGGTCCTACTCCTCAGGATGCAGTGACTCCAGAGATCCAGAGGAACTTTGCCGAGGTTATTGCGCTGATTCGTCAGCACAACGACCTCGGGAAGGGTTGCCACTCCCACCTTCCGAGCCCACGTCCCGGCTCGAGTCGTTCTGGGGCCCGAAGAGGGAACCCAGACCGACGGTGGGATTGCCGTGATCGGAGCTCGCCGACTCTGTTCTGAACCAGGTTGAGTCTCTTGTCTCCGGGCAAGACGGCTCTCTCAGGTCAGGCAGGTCGAGCAAGCTACTTCCGCCTCCTCTACTGCGACAGCGGCGATTCTACGTGCCGTCTGAAGACCCGATGCCGCCCAAACAGGTAAACCCGGAGTTAGCCAGGCTAACACCGGGGGTGTGTCTGCAGCAGCTCCTGTCAGAGAACCTATGGTTTTCGCAGCAAGAGGCACTTGGCCTGGAATCCACTGCCATGGCAGCTTTCCAGGCCGTCTCCTGGCTAGACCTGTGGTCCCTCACAGTGTCTAAGGTCGCAGCCAACTCCGGGGGAATCTCTCCCGAAGAAGACTCGGCCTTCAGGAGGCTTTGCCAGTCTGGGGGAAGAGCCATCTTCCTAGCCCACCAGACGGTAAACCTGTGGGCCAACCTGGTACTCCGACGTAGGGACGCTGTCCTTACACGAGTATCCAGGGCGGCTGGGCATGAGGCGGCATTAGGGCTTCGTAATGGACCTTTACGGAGTTCCTCATCTCTCTTCCCAGGAGAGATGGTGGACGCTGCGGTGATCAGACGGCGCACTGATGACAGTGACCGTCTGGTAAACCAGGCAGTTTCGAAGGCTTCTGGGCAGCCTCGAACTGCGGCCTAGCCAAAGAGCTCGGCTAGCGCTTCCTCGGTAGCTAAGACAGTAGCCTTGTCGAAGCCCTGTGGAAAGACTCTGTCTTCTTCGTCTTCTGCCAAGGGGGGCCGTAACCAGCCCTCCTCCCAGCCTTCCTTCTCGCGAGGAGGGTCTGGGAAGAAGTCGAAGAAAGGGGGGAAACGCTAGGGACGGCGTTCCCCCTCACCTGCTGCCGGAAGTGGGGGGGGTGCCTGGCCAGCCATTGGGCAACTTGGCAGCGCTACGGCGCCGAGACCTGGATAGTAGATGTCCTTCGGGAGGGATATCTATTACCCTTCGAATCTCGGCCACCCCTCACCTCCAACCCGGTCCAACAGCATTCATACGTTCCAGCTCTTCGAAGGACGTAGCATTAAGACAGGAGATCCAGACCATGCTGAGCAAACGAGCTGTAGAGATCGTCACGGATCAGTCACCGGGCTTCTACAGTCGTCTTTTCCTGGTGGAAAAGTCTACGGGGGGTTGCTGGCGGTGATGGATAGGTCTCTCTCCCCTGAACCGGTTCGTTCGCCAGACCCGGTTCACGATGGAGATGGCACGTTCTGTGCTCGACTCCATCAGGGAGAACGATTTCATGCTTTCAGTGGACCTGAAGGATGCGTATTTCCAAATACCCATCCATCAGTCCTCCAGAAAGTACCTCCGCTTCATCCTCGACGGGACGGTGTACCAATTCAGGGCACTTTGCTTTGGTCTGTCAACCGCCCCACAGGTGTTCACGCGAGTGTTCACTCTGGTGTCTGCTTGGGCCCATTCGCACGGGATACGTCTGATGAGGTATCTCGACGATTGGCTAGTCCTGGCGAGCTCCCGCTCGCAGTTGCTGCAGGACAGGGATCGGCTACTCGAGTTCTGTCGCGATCTGGGGATCGTGGTGAACTTCGAGAAGTCCGATCTCGAACCCAAGCAGAGGATGAAGTACCTGGGTATGCTGATCGACACGGTAGCAGGGCGAGTCTTCCCCGCAGACTTGCGGATCAGCAGATTCAGGGAGGCAGCCAACCAGTTCCTGTCTCGGCAGGAACAGGCAGCTCAGCGATGGCAAGTCGTGATTGGAGCACCTGTCGTCACTCGAGAAGTTAGTCCCTCACGGGCGTCTTCACCTGCGGTCTCTTCAGTGGAGACTAAAGGAGAGTTGGTCACAGGCAACGGATCCCCCAAGCTTTCCAGTGTCGCTGACACTGGAGGTGAGGCAGGACCTAGCCTGGTGGCTGGACGACAGGAACCTCATAAAGGGAGTGCCTCTACGCACTCCCCCCCCCCAGAGATGCAGCTGTTCTCAGACGCATCGACCGAGGGGTGGGGCGCACACCTGGAGGAGATGCTGACTTCAGGAGTGTGGGACGAGCACGACAAGCACCCTTCACATCAATGTACTGGAACTCAAGGCAGCGTTTCCTCGCGCTCCAAGGAGTTCAATTCGGACCCGCTTGATGGGACACTCAGTGGTGTTGATGTGCGACAACACCACGGTGGTGGCTTACGTCAACAAACAGGGGGGCCTAGTGTCTCTCCCGTTGTACCAGTTGACTCGGCAGGTGCACGAGTGGGCCGAGGCTCACTCAATAGAGCTGTCGGCACGCTACATTCCAGGGAAGAGGAATGTAGTAGCAGACAAGCTCAGCCGTCGGGATCAGGTGATAGGGACCGAGTGGTCTCTACACCAGGACGTGGCGGAAAGGCTCTTCAACCTGTGGGGGTGACCAGTCGTGGATCTGTCGCCACCCGGCACAACAGAAAACTCGGTTTTCTTTTCAGCGTGCCGGACCCATGGGCAGCTGCAGAGGACGCTCTTCAACATCCGTGGGACAACCTCTTCACGTACGCCTTTCCCCCGTTCAGCCTGATTCGCAAGGTGATCAGTCGAGCACTGGTCACCCCGAATCTCAGGATGATCCTGGTGGCTCCCAAATGGCCCCAGGCCATTTGGTATCCGGACCTGCTGGCTCTTCTCGCAGGAGAACCGAGAGAGATTCCCCCTTGGCACAACCTTCTCGTCCAGCCACACGTAGAGCAGTACCACCAAACAGTCCAGTCCCTTCGTCTTCACGGCTGGCTGTTATCCACCATCTCTTGCGAACGAGAGGCTTTTCTTGTAGCGCAGCAACAGAGATGGCTGGAAACGTCCGTCAGTCCTCTGTAGCTGTGTACCAGGGGAAGTGGGCCGTCTTCTGGTGGTTGGTGTCGTAGACGGGGTATATCTCCTCTCAGCAGGTAGCGGATTTCCTCGTTTTTCTTCGCCGAGAGAAGCTCCTCTCAGTCCCCACAGTCAAAGGATATAGAGCCGCCCTGGTACTAGTTCTGAAACTGAGGGGATTGGATATCTCGAACTCGTTCGAGATCTCCTTGCTCATGAGGAGCTTCGAAAGGTCTTGCCCACCCAGGGAACTCAGGCCCCCTACGTGGGACGTGACTCTCGTCCTTAGGAGTTTTGACTCGAAGACCCTTCGAGCCACTCCGAGAGTCGTCAGCCAGGGATCTGACCCTCAAGACCCTCTTCTTGCTGGCCCTGGCATCGGCGAAGAGAGTAGGGGAACTTCATGGTCTTTCCTTCGATGTACGACACTCCAGGGGATGGGGATCTGTGACGCTCGATTTCGTCCCGAACTTCGTTGCGAAGACTCAGAAACCTTCGGTCCCTGACGACAGGTTCGAGTCTTTCACGATCCCTTCCCTAATGGACTTCACCGATAATGATGCGGATGAGATGCTGCTTTGTCCTGTGAGGGCGCTATGGCGCTATCTGAAGAGGACTTGGCACCTCAGGCCTGAGTGCCGACGCCTCTTCGTTAAGCACGGGGTAACAAAGAAAGAATTTTATCAAAAAACTCTTTCTTTCTGGCTGCGTGAGGTCATCAGGAGGGCGTATGAGGCTGATGGTAGTGACGACATCCGTACGTCCCGTCCGAGAGCTCACGAAGTCAGAAGTATTGGCCCGTCGTTGGCGTTTCGTAAGAACTTCTCCGTGGCGCAGGTCCTGAAGGCAGGTGTCTGGGCTAACCAGACTACCTTCACCTCCTTCTACCTTCACCTCCTTCTACCTTCGGGATATTGCCCACAGGTCCTTGGATACCTTTTCCTTGGGACCCGTGGTGGCTGCTCAACAAGTTGTGTAGCTAACCCAGACCCTCGCAGCAGGTGAACAGCATCGAGTCCTGGTGTGACTGTGCGGATGGATGTGAGAATGAGTGAGTGACTGGCTTCTCTTCCCATCTTTTCCTCCTCCTCTACCTGTGGGCAGAGGGTCACGGTCGTCACTACGCTGGATGAGGACGAGATGCAGGTGAGCTATATGACAGAGCCCCATCCTATCCCTTTCACTAGGGATAGGAGCATAATATCCACCACTTCCTCCTACAAGGGGGGGGGAAGTGGATGCCAACAAGAGACAAACCCATGACTTTATATTTGCTCCTGTACAGGAACAAGTTCTTACATTGCTGGTACGAAGAGACACGCTTGCCTCTCTCTTAGTACTTGGTCCAGAGGTCTGACCATTGATCCTGCGGTGCACACCCCGATCAATCGAACAGAGGTTTGGATCCCTCCCTTGCTCTTACGACCAGGGAGGCATTCCAAGGTTGGGCAAACACCAGTCTCTTCACAAAAGACTCAGATTCCTCCCACCAAGAAGTGAGTCTTCCTATTGTAAAAGGACCGAAGGTTTGTATGCCGTGTCGGAACAAATGACAATTTGTCCAAAATTGCATTTTCATACAATCAACTTACCTGTCAGATATATACATAGCTAAGACTCCGTCGTCCCCGACAGAAATTCAAACAAATTTCGCGCCACTCGCTACAGGTAGGTCAGGTGATCTACCGGCCTGCCCTGGGCGGCAGGACTAGGAACCATTCCCGTTTTCTACACATATATTTTCTGTCGCCGGTGATCACCATCGTGCTGCCACCTCCTGACTGGAATTCGCTTTTTCTAGACAATTGATCATCTTTTTGTGGACTTTTGGTGACGTACCTGGATCGTTGTTTTGGCATTCGCTACTGTGGACTGGATTTGGACTTGCTTTTGATTTTTCTTCAAGAATGTCTGATTCAAGTGGTTGTGTGAGAGTGTGTGTGAATGTAGGCTGCAAGGTGAGGATACCGAAGGCTTCGGTTGATCCTCACACTGTATGTCGCAAATGTAGAGGTTTTGATTGTTCTATTTCTAACACCTGTCATGAATGTGAGAGGTTGAATGTTGAGGAATGGAAGACTCTAACTTCTTACTTGAAGAAGTTAGAAAGGGATAGAGTCAGAAGGGCGGCATCTAAGGGTGCGGGTAGTAGTACAAGGCCTATTGAGCCTTTTAATGATTCTAACTCTTCTCTTAACTATGCATTTGATTCTAATTCTGTATCAGGGCCCTCACTGGCTTTACATTCAGATTCGCGGCCTCGGAAATTGCTGAACTGAAAGCTACTCTTCACAGGATGAAATCCAAATGGCTGCCATGAAAGGTAAGGATTGTGAAAGTGACTATTTTAGTGAAGTGAGTGTCCCAGTGTTGTGGAGGGGGCGTCTGACCGTCTCTGCGACGCTCCCAGGCCTAGACCTCTTCCAAGCTCCCAAGCCCAGAGGAGAAGGAAAGTCG
Organism: Macrobrachium nipponense; assembly: GCF_015104395.2. Taxonomy (NCBI): domain Eukaryota; kingdom Metazoa; phylum Arthropoda; class Malacostraca; order Decapoda; family Palaemonidae; genus Macrobrachium; species Macrobrachium nipponense. The sequence continues at coordinate 2,758,259 of NC_087210.1, read as the reverse complement.
AAAGCCGTACGGAGGTTGGGGAGAATTCCCCGGCCGGTCAGGTGCGTTCCCCTTCAGCAGGCTCTGTAAATAGACAGACTGCTCCGGACCGCTATAGGAAAAGCGTCCTCAGAGAAAGAGTGCTTCTCTTCGTCCGCTTCTCCCTCTCTAAACGAGGGTGGAAGGATTCGGACCTGTCCAGGCCCCTGAAAAGGCACTGGAAAGATCCTGTGTTGGATTTCTAGCCCCGAACGCTTTTCGGAAGAAGCGCCTCCTTTGATCAAGTAAGAAGGCTAAGAGGGTTTTGACGTCCCATGGTTTGGACAAAAAACTCCTTCGAGGTCTCCCTCTTCCCGTTCAAGAAGACGCCGGGAGAAGCTTCCAAGAGGATCATTTTGGCTGTGCAAGAACAGTTATCCGCCTTGGTAGGAGTCCTTTCGAAGGATCCCCCTCGTAAGAAAGACGTGAGGCTTCCTGTCAGAAGTCTCGTCTTCCTTCTCCCGCCAGGAGTGAGGCTCCTGTGGGACGTGAGGCGTTTGAGATCTATTCTGATAGAGACTTCTTTGGACGATTTTGAATCGCCAGACAAGCGCAGGCGCCAGTCAAGCGCGAGGTTTCCTCCAGACGAGAAGCTTCTTACAGGATTAAAGCGCCAGACAAGCAGAGACAAACGCTTTACAGGCGCGAGGTATATCCAGACGTGATACGTCTGCCAGACCAGCAGCGTCAGCCGAGCGCGAGGAAGCAGCCAGGCGCGAGGATTCAGCAGCGGCGCGAGGCGCAAGACCAGCATCATCCATACAAGGATATGGCACCAGAAAGGCGCGAGGCGCCAGCCAGGCGCGAGGCGTCAGTCAGGCGCGAGATTTTAGAGAGGCGCGAGGCATCAGTCAGGGCGCGAGGTGCCTCCAGCCAGCGCGAGGAGTCAGCCAGGCGCGAGGCGCCAGCCAGGTCGAGGCGCCAGCCAAGCGCGAGGCGCCAGCCCAAGCGCGAGGCGCCAGGCCAAGCACGAGGAGCCAAGCCAAGCGCGAGGAGCAGCCAAGCAGAGGAGCGCTATACTTACTCTTAGCCCCTCTCCTATTAGGAGTTGTCTCCAGTAGAGAGAGTTATTGGGCAGGAAGACCCGGAACGGGAATTGACTTCTTCCTCTGATCTGATATTGGAAGAGGACTCAGAAGACGAGACTCACGGCAGAGAAGGGCTGTCTAACTACAAAGTTTTGACAGCTCTCCTCCTGCAAGAATACGGTGATGCATTGATCCCTGCCGCTCCTCCTTTGCCTCGTTCACTTTTTTCATGCTCTAATACGCCGAAGTCGTCGGCTTTCTTGAAGATGAGGCCGACGATTTCTATGAAGAGAGCTCTTCAGTCGCTGGATAGCTGGATGCCTAACCAAGAAGGAGCTAGTAAGAACGGGTGTTTTGCAGCCTCCCGCTAGACTTACGGGCAAGGAGGATATTTGGTACCAGACTGGGGAGAATATGGGACTCACTCTCCCAGCTTCGGCTGAAGCGGACTTTTCCAGTCTGGTAGATGCATCCAGGAGACATAGCCTTCATACTGCGAAGATAACTTGGGGTCTTTCAGAGTTGGATCATCTCCTCAAGGGACTTTTTCACATTTTAGAAGTCTTCAACTTCCTAGATTGGTCCCTTGGGGTGATGTCAAGAAGGCTCATGCCTCGGAAGGACTCGATCCGGACGTACTCCTTGCAATTTTGTCCTGTATTGACAAGGCGGTACAGGATGGCTCAGGGGAAGTTTCTTCCTTTATTTGGAGCAGGTCTCTTGAAGAAGAGATCTGTTTTTAGCGCTTTCTTGACAAAAGCGGTATCCCATTCGCAAAGGGCAGCCTAGTTATTCGCTCCCAGGTCTGACTTTCTGTTCCCTTCGCAGTTGGTGAGGGACATTTCCCGTTCTCTGACGGAGAAAAGCAACACAGGATCTTCTCCTGCAATCATCCAGGAAGAAGAGACCAGTGATGGGGGGAGATAAGAAAGGTGTCTACGCCTGTTCGGCCCTTTCGAGGAGGCCCTCCCGCTAGAGTTACCGCTAAAAGAAAAGCGACTGAGAAGAGAGGTAGAGCCTCTTTCCGTCCCTTTAAAAGGGGAAAGTGTGAAGTGGCGCTCCTCCAAACACCAGTAGGTGCCAGGCTCCGGGGATTTGCGGAAGCCTGGACTCTCATAGATACAGACGCTTGGTCTATGTCTGTTCTACAGAAGGGATACCTCATCCCTTTCCTAGACAATCCTCCCCTGACGTCAACTCCGCGGGAATGTCCGCCAATTACAAAGGACCCTCTGTTGAAAGATACTCTTCAACAAATGGTGGATCAGATGTGGGACAAGAGAGCTATAGAGCTAGTGCTGGATCAAAGCTCCCCAGGGTTTTACAATCGTCTTTTCTTGGTTGCGAAAGCCTCGGGGGGCTGGAGACCAGTTCTGGATGTCAGCGCTCTGAACAAGTTTGTTCAGAAACAGAAGTTCTCCATGGAGACCTCTGCTTCAGTCCTTGCGGCTCTTCGCCAAGGGGATTGGATGGTGTCTCTGGATTCTCCAGGATGCCTATTTTCACGTCCAATCCATCCTTCGTCGAAGAAGTACCTCTGTTTCATGACGGGGGAAGGATCTTCCAATTCAGAGCCTTGTGTTTCGGCCTGTCTACGGCGCCTCAGGTTTTCACGAGCCTTATGAAAAATGTGGCGAGATGGCTTCACCTGAAAGGAATCAGTATATCTCTGTACCTAGACGACTGGCTCATCAGAGCAAAGTCAGAGAAACAGTGTTTGGAGGACCTGACTGTGACACTAAACCTGATAAAGACCTTAGATTACTCGTGAACCTCGAGAAGTCCCAACTGATCCCCAGCCAGAACTTGGTCTATCTGGGGATTCGGATGGATTCTCGGGGTTTTCGAGTATTTCCTTCTCAAGAGAGAAAGTCTCTCTCTTCCTAAGGAAGGAACGTACTTCAGCGAGGGAATGGTTGAGCCTATTAGGGGACTCTTTCCTCGCTCGAACAGTTCTTTCCTCTAGGAAGACTTCATCTCCGTCCGCTTCAATTCTTCCTCAGAAGATCGTGGAACATGAAGACAGGGCTTCTCTCGACAGTTTTTCCCATTCCAGTTCTGATGAAACGCCATTTAGAATGGTGGTTACTCCCACTGAAGGAAACAAGGGTACTTCCCTAGTAACGCGAGCCCAACCCAAACCTTGTATTGTTTTCCGACGCGTCGGAAAAAGGTTGGGGAGCAACCTTGGGAAAGAGAGAGGTGTCAGGCACTTGGAATGCTCTTCAAGTGTCCTGGCACATAAACTGCAAAGAGCTGTTTGCCGTACACCTAGCCCTAAAGAGCTTCGAACCTTTAGTGAGGAACAAGATAGTCCAAGTGAATGTGGACAATACAACCGCCCTTGCATACATTCGAAAGCAATGAGGTACTCACTCGTATGCCCTTTACGAGCTCGCAAGAGACCTGCTGTTGTGGACATCTCAAAGGAACATCTCTCTTTTGACGAGGTTTGTTCAAGGAGTAAGGAACGTGAGAGCAGACAGGCTGAGCAGGAGGAACCAGGTCCTTCATACCGAATGGACCCTCCACTCGAAGTTTGCCGGAATCTCTGGTCTCTTTGGGGGACTCCTCATGTCGACCTCTTTGCCACGTTCTTCTCAAAAAGACTGGAAGTCTTTTGTTCAGTAGTAGAAGACCCCAGAGCTCTAACAGTAGACGCCTTCCTGCTAGATGGTCTCATGTAGACGTTTACGCATTTCCCCCATTCAAGATTCTGGGGCAAGTGCTCAGGAAGTTTGTGACTTTCAAAGGGGACAAAAATGACCCTGATAGCCCCCTTTTGGCCAGCTCAAGAGTGGTTCCCAGAGGTGCTGGAGTGGATGGTAGACTTCCCCAGATCCCTTCCACAAAGGAAGGATCTTCTCAGACAACCACACTTCGAGAGGTTTCATCAAAACCTCCCCGCTCTCGCTCTGACTGCCTTTCAACTATCGAAAGACTTGTCAGAGCGAGAGGCTTTTCTAGCAAAGCAGCAAGCTCGATCGCTAGAGCCCGGAGAACTTCCACTATCCGTGTTTACCAATCGAAGTGGGAAGTTTTTAGAAGGTGGTGTAAGTCGAAGAAGTTGTCCTCCTCCAGTACCTCTGTAACAGAAAATCGCTGATATTCTGTTATTTTTGAAGAGAAGAATCGCGTCTCTCCGTAGCCCACGATAAAATGGCTATAGAGTATGCTTTCAGGCCGTCTTTAGGAATAGAGGCCTAGATTTGGGAAACGATAAAGATCTACATGATCTGATTAGATCTTTTGAGACCAAGAAGTCTAAGATTACTTCTCCCCCTAACTGGAATCTAGACGTGGTACTTAAGTTCTTGTCCTCAGCGAGATTTGAACCCCTGCATTTGGCCTCGTTTCGTGACATAACGAGAAAATGTTTATTTCTTTTGTCACTGGCGACGGCGAAAAGAGTTAGTGAACTGCACGCCCTTAGTGATAAAGTGAGTTTCAATCTAGATTCAGCCATCTGTTCCTTCAAAGAATTATCTTGGCGAAGAATGAAAATCCTTCGAATCCCTGGCCGCGAAACTTTGAAGTAAAAGGCTTATCGGGTCTCGTCGGCAGGGAACCGGAGAGGTCTCTTTGCCCAGTAAGGGCTTTAAAGTTTTACATACAGAAAAAGAAACAGTTTGGAGGTTCTAGACAAGGTCTTTGGTGCTCGGTGAAGGATCCATCAAGACTATGTCTAAGAATGCTTTAGCCTTTTTTTGTCAGGAACGTCATTACGGACGCTCATAAGGCTTGCACGGATGATTCTTTCCAACTCCTGAGAGTAAGAGCTCATGAAGTGAGAGCATGTGGGCTACGTCTCTCTCTTTTCAGAGAAATATGTCACTAAAGAATATCTTGGAAGCGACATATTGGAGATGTAATTCTGTGTTTGCTTCTCACTATTTGAAGGCGTTCGTGTGACCTATGAAAAATGTTTTTCTTTAGGTCCTTTCGTGTCTGCGGGCACAATCCTGGGTACAGGAGCTAACACCAATCCTTAATTACTACATAAGTCTAATAGATATGTTCTAGACTTTCTGCTGAACAAGTGCAGATGCCGCACAGGTGGCCAGTCACTTTCGTTCAGTAAGGAACTCTTGTTGATATCTTTTATTAGATGAGTATCATAAATTTTTTTTTTTTGAAAAAAAAAATTATTGTGTGCGTGTGCAATTTGGTTTGAGTTATGGTTGTTGCGAAGAGTTTGGGGATAACTCGAGCAATTTTTAATACTACATGGTGGTTAGGATCAGGTGGTCGGGATTGGTTGTGTGCTCCTTAATAAGGTGTGTGTCATATAAGTGGATCAGCACATTGACAAAGTCCTTTCAGGCGCTGCCGAGTAAGTTGGATAAGACCCCATTCGGCAGACCCACAAGAATTCTTTGGCCATAGATCACATATCTCGCTAAAGTTTCTTGAGGTGATGCAGACTACGGGGCAAACACCCACGAAGTCTACCACCTATCAGGTAGGAACCAAGGTTTTTTATTTATACCTACAACATATGTTGTTTACCTGTCTATTCCAGAAGTAGCTGTCTCTTACCCTCCACCGAAGGGTGCCAATCAGCTATGTATATATCTGACAGGTAAGTTTGATTGTATGAAAATGATATTGTTATATACAATAAAGTTTCATACATACTTACCTGGCAGATATATACGGATAGGGCCCACCCAGCCTCCCCGCAAGGAGACAGGGGGAAGAGAAAATATATGAGTAGAAAACGGGAATGGTTCCTAGTCCTGCCGCCCAGGGCAGGCCGGTAGATCACCCTGACCTACCTGTACGAGTGGCGCGAAATTTGAATTTCTGTCGGGGACGACGGAGTCTTAGCTATGTATATATCTGCCAGGTAAGTTATGTATGGAAACTTTATTGTATTATACATATCATTTTTTCATTTTCTTACTTAATTATGAAGCCACATGGAGCTATCGTCCGTAGATGCGGCGATTTCCTCTCTTTTTATGAATTGAACCCTTGAATTATGTCTCGGTGCCGAGGGCGGGCGCGCTCGCGCAGAGTCATGTATTTTGGGCGAAAGTGTGTAATTGAAAAATGTAAGTACTCTTTTCATTATATTTTTGCCCTCCCTGTGCGTTCGTTACTGAGAGCGTGATTGCGCTCGGCAAGAGCCTTTTATTTTGTATGATAGAATGCAATGAAAAGTGGATTCGCAATTGCAGTATTCTTTTCATTTTCATTTATTTATTTGCATAAAATTAATTTGGATCAATTTTCGCTCTTACCCGGGAATTGATGATTCCTTACGATTATTTTTCTGTGAAAGTGAATCGCAAGGGCAGTATTCTGTTTCAGTTTCAGTTTTATATTACTTTTCACTGCTGTGGCGGGGGTAGGGGAAGCGAGGTTTGCCAGGAAGTAGTCGGAAGCTCTCCCGCGACTCCCTTGGTATCCGATTCTTCGTCTTCTTTCCTGCCCCCCCGCGCTCAGCTTCCTCGTTGTATTTTGTATTTGGGGTCTTCCTTGCGTTCAGGGTGGCATGTCTTCCCCCGTGCGTGAGGGAACCCCTCTTACTAATCTATCTGTGCTACCGCAGGTGCTACATCCGTGGGGAGACGACCTTGGACAGGTATAGACCACCGCAGCGGCAGGGCGTGCCTAGCATCCACGGGCTGCTGCAGCATCTAGCGAGGTCGTGGGGCGGTCTCCACTACTACCACGGCCGCTTATGCTGCTCCCCCCGCCTGGTCTACACTCCCATGCTGTGTCTGGTGACGCCGTCTGCTGCTACTAGGGCCGCCGCCGTACCGAGGGGGGTTGCCGCCGCCGCCTTTTTTCTTCGTGTTGCCTGCCCCAGACTTCCGCTGTTCCAGCAGCTCGCCCCTGGACCGGCCGCCAGTACCCAGGTTCCCGCTGGCTGCCGATGATTCTATGAGGCGATCGCTGGGCCTGCCGTATCTTCCGCTGATGTGATTCCCGCTGCTGGCTTGGCTGTCCCTTCTGGGTCTACCGCTGCGCTGTTCCTGTGCCGCTCCTGAGCTGGTTGCTGTTCCTGTCGCTCCTGGTTCCTGAGCCTGTCCATGCTGGTCCTGCCCCCCACGGTGTGTCTTCCCCAGTCCCAGGTCCTTCCGGACAGGTGCAGTCGGGCCGTGTTGCTTCGGCAATAGCCCCGGCTCCGGCCTGGATGGAGGACCTGACGACTGTCCTGCGTGAGCTGACGAGGAAGAGGAAGAAGAGGAAGGTGTCATCTTCGTCTTCATCGTCTGCTGCTGCCTCTTCCCCTTCGACTTCTAAGGCCCATAAGCCGAAGAAGAAGAAGGGCTGCCTTTCCACCCTAAGAAGTCTCCTTCGGAACTTCTAAGGGCCCGTCCCACCCTGGTGGGACGGGGGGTCCTTCTGCTGGTCTTCCTGCTCCTTCGGAGGCGGGGCCCGTCTCCCCTTCCATAAGGAAGAGATAGACGGGGACCAGAGGAGTACCGGTTAGCACTGGTACTTCCTCGCCTGGTGCTAGCGGCGATGCCGCTATGCCAGGTTCCGGCTCGGTCTCTCGTTCGCGAGAGATCCCGAGTGTACGTTCTCCCTCGGGAGACCGTGCAGCCAAGTTTCGGCGCCAGAGTTCACTCTGCGCCAAGACGCGGCACGGAGCAGAAGGCTGTGAGAGCCGCTCAGGTGACTCTCGCCAGGCCAGCGGCCGCTCTTGCAGCGACCAGCTGGTAACCCGGTTTTCCCTCCTAAGAAGGCCCTTCTTCGGGACCTTCTAAGGGCCGGGCCCGTCTCGCTCCGGCGATTCGGGAGCTCTTCTGCTGGTCCTCCTGCTCCCTCGGGAACAGGGCCCTTCTCTTCTTCTACCAAGAGAAGAAGACAGGGACCAGAGGAGTACCAGCTTCTGCTGGCACTTCCTCGCTTGGTTCTAGCGGTTCTGCCGCTAAACCAGGATCCGCCTCGGCTTCTCGTTCGCGAGAAGTACCGAATGGACGGTCTCCCCCGCGGGTGAGACTGTCCAGCCAAAGTCTTGACGCTCGCTCGCCGTCAAGACCGAAAGCGCGGGAAGCAGAAAGAAGACTGGCGGAGAGTCCGTTGCAGACGACCTCTCGCCTACAAAGGCCAGGCGGGATGACCCTCTCGTCCCTCGCAGCGACCAGCCGGTCCTGCCTCGGGCTGAACGTGACGGAGTCTGCCGATCCGGTCCACGCGCTGGAGGCGAGGAAGGGGGGTCCCCGCTCCGTCAGGTACCAGAAAGTATGTCAAAAGTCGTGGGCTGAACTCCTAATAAGCCTCACTTCGAGAGGTGATCCTCTGAACCGTTCGGCATCTGAGTCTGACTGCATCAGACTGTCAAGAAAGTGACCAGAATAAGAGGTTTTTGTTTTCAAGACTAATGGCTAGTGTCATTACCAAAAGATAAAGCAGTTCTGGCCTATCTTGCAGTGTACCAATCGGAATGGGCCGTTTCTGGAGATAGGGCAGGAAGAATGGTTTTTCCTCCACCTCGACCTTTGTGAATTACATTACCATCTTCCCTTTCCGTCGGAAGAATGGGATGTACTAGCAGTCTCAACTATTGTAGAATACGGAAGTAGGTTGTTGGCGGCCTTTACGCTCAGATATTTGGATCTGTCAAACAACAAAGCCCTTTACGATCTATGAGGTCTGTGAAAATCTCGAAATTGTAGAATATTTCTGTGTAACTTTTGCATGTGACCAAAATTCTAACCACTCTAGATAAGACAAAGAGGGTTAGTGAGGTTTTTAATACATCAATCAGAGGTTTTTGGCTTTAGAGGACATAATGCGGTGTGTTCTCTAAGCCTTTTGTTTTTTTTTTTACAAAGAATGAAAACCTGTTTAATCCTTGGCCCAGAAGCTTGGAAATCAAGGGGTGCTATGGATTATTAGGCAAGAAACAGAGAGAGTCCTGTGACCTGTCAGGGCCCTCAAGTTTTATCTAGTTAAAACTAAAGAAAGTGGAGGTCCTTCGGACAATCTGCGGTGTTTCGTAAAAAGACCAGACTTGCCCAGGTCGAAGAACACCCTGGCGTTATTGTTGATGAGTTCTTTTAAAGAAGCTCATTCGTCATGTTTGGACAAAGATTTGAAATCTTTTAACTGAATGTTCACGAGGTGAGGGCGCGGCCTCGGAAGCATTTTAACAGAGCATGGCACTCAGTATCATCCTGAGTACCACGTTTTAGCGAAGCAACTTTGTGTTCATTTCACAATACCTGCGGGATGTGAAGACGATATATAAGATTTGCTGCTCGCTGGGGCCATACGTGTCTACAGACACAATCTTGGGGGCAAGAAGTATCACTCATCCTATCCTATAGAAAATGGTTAGGAAGAGTTGTTAATTATGTTTATTGGGTCGGCCGCCAGTGGCGGTCTTCTCAATCCTTAAGCCTTAGTTAGATATCCTTAACTTTGGCTAGGTTGGTCAGGTGGTGATATATATTACTTCTTAGCCCTCATGGTATGGTCAATATGGTATAGTCACATTGTGGTCACGCTCCCGTTGACAGATCATCTAGAACTCGCCAGCTACATAGGTCACTACCTTGCTGGAGACTCTAGTAAAGCAGTGGCAGACTTGGGTGACAATAATCACGAAGTCAGCTATGCTAAGAGGTAAGGAACCAAGATGTCAATCATCTGCACGCAATGTGTTTCCTAAAATCCTTTTCTGTCCGTCCCCACCTCCAAAGGTGGGATTCAGCTATATATATATCTGCTGGGTAAGTTTCATGAACAAAATGCATTGTTAAGATACAATAAAGTTTGTTCATACTTACCTGGCAGATATATATAAATTCAAAAGTACCCCCACCACCCTCCCCTCAGGAGACAGTGGCACTAGAAAATCTGGATAGAAAATGGGAATGGTTCCTGACTCCCGCCTCCCAGCGGCGGGAATGGGTACTAACCACCTGGCCGACCACTGCGTGTGCCGGGAGTTTTGAAATTTCTGTCGGACTTCGGAGAAATACAGCTATATATATATCTGCCAGGTAAGTATGAACAAACTTTATTGTATCTTAACAATATCATTTTGGAGATGCAACTCAGTATTTGCATCTCACTACTTGAGAGATGTTCATGTGACCTACGAGAATTGTTTTTCTATAGGTCCTTTTGTGTCAGCGGATACGATCCTGGGTATAGGAGCTAACACCAATCCTTAAAATTTTACATACCGTCTATTAGATATGTTCTAGACTTTCTGCTGACAAAGTGCAGACGTCGCACTGGCGGCCAGTCACTATTGTTCAGTAAGGAACTCTTGTGATATCTTATTAGATGAGTATCATTATTTTTTTTTGAAAATTATGTGTGTGTGCGTAATGTGTTTTTGAGTTATGGTTGTTGTGAAGAGTTTGGGGATAACTCGGAACAATTTTTAATACTAACACGGTGGTTAGGATCAGGTGGTCGGGATTGGTTGTGTGCTCCTTCATAAGGTGTATTGTCATATAAGTGGATCAGCACCCATTGACAAAGTCCTTTCAGGCTCTGCCGAGTAAGCGGATAAGACCCCATCGGCAGACCCACAAGAACTCTTGGCCATAGATCATATATCTCGCTAAAGTTTCTTGAGGTGATGCAGACTCCTGGGCAGCAGCCACGAAGTCTACCACCTATCAGGTAGGAACCAAGGTTTATTTATACCTACAACATATGTTGTTTACCTGTCTATTCCATAAGTAGCTGTCTCTTACCCTCCACCAAAGGGTGCCAATCAGCTATGTATATATCTGACAGGTAAGTTGATTGTATGAAATGATGTTGGTTAATACAATAAAGTTTCATACATACGTACCTTACCTGGCCAGATATTATAACGACTTAATGGGCCCACCCAGCCTCCCCGCAGGAGACAGGTGGAAGAGAGAAAATATGATAGAAAACGGGAATGGTTCCTAGTTCTGCCACCCAGGGCAGGGCGGTAGATCACCTGACCTACCTGTAGCGAGTGGCGCGAAATTTGAATTTCTGTCGGGGACGACGGAGTCTTAGCTATGTATATATCTGCCAGGTAAGTATGTATGAAACTTTATTGTATCATAACAATATCATTTTTCCTAACTATACAAACCTGAGGTCCTTTACACATAGTCCCACCTCATGCCACACCTCACTCTGTTTTTCCTGGGCCTAAAGCAAAGTGATTCTTCACCTCTCAGTCGCGCGTACCGCCGACTGTCGGACAAGCAGTTAACTACTGAACCCCCTTGTTCGAAGCTTACGACCGGCTCCAGCTGCCGCTAAGTTACATTCCTATTGTTAAAGGACCTCAGGTTTGTATAGTTAAGAAAAATACAATTTTTGACAAATTGTAATATTTACTGTTTTCATACATTCAACTTCCCTGTCAGATATATACTTAGCTATAGACTCCGTCGTCCCCGACAGAAATTCAAATTTCGCGGCACTGGCTACAGGTAGGTCAGGTGATCTACCGCCCTGCCCTGGGTGGCAGGACTAGGAACCATTCCCGTTTTCTATCAGATTTTCTCTGTTGCCGGTGGTGTCAACATTGTTGTTACTACCTCCTGACTGGAATTCTTTTTTCAACGCAATTGATCTTCTTTCGGCCGACTTTAGATGACGTACTTGGATCGTTGTATTGGCATTCGCTATTGTGGACTTGTTTTTGGATTTGCTTTTGGAATTTTCTTAAGAATGTCTGACTCGAGTGTTGGTGTGAGAGTGTGTGTGAATGAAGGCTGCAAGGTGAGGAGGCCGAAGGCTTCGGTAGATCCTCACACTGTAGCCGACGTTGTAGAGTTGTTGAATGTTCTTTGGCTAACACCTGTAATGAATGTGAAAGGTTGAGTGCTGAAGAATGGAAGACTCTAACTTCTTACTTGAAGAAGTTAGAGAGAGACAGAGTGAGGAAAGCGGCTTCTAAAAGCCTAAGTAGATCTAGATCTAATGAACCTTTATCTAGTTCTGTAGCTTCTTCTCCTCATAATATGAATTATTCTCCCTCTGTATCAGGCCGTTCACAGATTGCAAATCCGACAGATTCTGCATCGGAAATTGCAGACCTGAAGGCTACCCTTCAAAGGATGCAAGTAAAAATGGCGGCTTTGGAAGGTAAGCAGAGTGATTGTGATATTTCAAGTGATGTAAGTGTTCCCAGTGTAGTGGAGGGGCCGTCTGGTCGGCTCTGCGACGCTCCCAGGCCTAGACCTCTTCCAAGTTCCCTGGCCCAGAGGAGAAGGAAAGTCGAAAGCCTTACGGAGGTTGTGGAGATTCCCCACCGATCAGGCGTCCCTTCGGCAGGTTCTGTATCGCCCCAGACTGCCAGGGACTGCTATAGAAAAAGCGTTCCTGCGTGAGTGCTTCTCTTCTTCAGGATCTCCCTCACTGAAGCGCGGGTGGAAGGACACAAATTTGTCTCGCTCCTTGAAAAGGAACTGGAAAGAGCCTGCTTTGGATTCTAGCCCTGAGCGCTTTTCAGAAGAAGAAGCGCCCTCGATTATCAAGAGAGCTAGGAAAGATGTTTCAACTCCCTTTGCTGCAAGGGAACCTCAGGCGCCTTCCAGATCGCCCTCTCCTCCTTATGAAGAGGAAAGAGAGGCGTCGACCAAGAAGATCCAGTTAAATCTACAGGAACAGTTAGCTTCTTTGGTGGGAGTCCTATCCAAAGAACCTCCTCGTAGAAAGGACAACAAGTTGCCTATCAAGAGGTTGTCTAGACGCCGATCTCCTGCCAGGCGCAACGAACCCTCCAGGGGAGATGTCGCACAGGCGCCCATCTCTGTTGGGAATGAAGCACTGGACAGGCGAGAGGAAGAAGAAGAAGCTCCGGCCAGGCGCATGGCGCCGGCCAGGCGCCAGGCAACACCCGAAAGTGATTCGCCTACCAAGAGAGAAGTTTTAGCAGGGTGTGAAGAGCCAACTAGGCGCAAGGCGCCAGATAACAACCAGGATCCTTCCAGGCGCCAGACGCCAACCAGGCGCCAGCAAGGAGCGAGGCGCCAACCAGGCGCGAAGAGCCAGACACGCGCCAGGCCCCAGGCGCCAGTTAGGCAAGATTCGCCAGTTATTAGACATAGAGAGGCAATGTCACTTAGTCCCTCACCTATTAGAAGTCCTTCGCCGTCGGAAAGAGTGAGGTCGAAGGAAGAAACATTCGACAAAAGGGATCAATCTCTTTCTGACCCTCTCGAGAAGTGTCAGAAGATGAGGCTCCAAATAGAGAAGGACTGTCTAATTATAAGGTTCTAACAGCACTTCTTCTTAAAGAATATGGAGATTCTCTGACCCCAGCCGCTCCTCCTTCTCCTCGCTCTCTCTTTTCGAGTGCTAAAGCTCTGAAGTCGTCGTCCTTCCTTAAAATGAGACCAGCCATTTCGATGAAGAGGGCTCTCCAGTCTCTCGGTTCCTGGATAAAATCGAAGAAGGAACTGGGGAGGACAGTGTTTTGTATGCCTCCCGCCAGACTGACGGGCAGAAGAGGCATATGGTACGAGACGGGAGAGAACATGGGACTGTCTCTTCCTGCTTCGGCGGAATCTGACTTCTTGAGTCTCGTAGACTCGTCGAGGAGACATGCCTTAAACTCGGGTTGTGCGACACGGGGCCTTTCTGAATTGGATCACCTCCTCAAGGGGCTTTTCCATGTCTTGGAAGTGTTAAATTTCCTGGATTGGTCCCTTGGGGTTTTGGCCAAAAAGACCCATGATGCAGGAGGCCTAAACCCAGAAGTTTTGCTTAGCATCCTGGCATGCATTGATAAAGTGGTTCAGGATGGTTTGGGAGAAGTCACCTCTCTCTTTGGAGCGGGAATTTTAAAAAAGAGAGCGGTTTTCAGTTCATTTTTGACTAAAGCCGTCTCTCCCTCGCAGAGAGCCGCTTTACTTTTCGCTCCATTATCGGACCATTTGTTCCCTTCTCAGTTAGTGAAGGATATATCACATTCTCTAACTGAGAAGGCGACTCAGGATCTTCTCATGCAATCTTCTAAGAAGAATAGACCTGTGGTCATTGAAGAAAAGAAAGGGGCTCGTACATCTCAGCAGCCCTTTCGAGGAGGCCCTCCTTCTAGAGCACCCTCGAAAAGGAAGGCTACAGAAAAGCGAGGAAGAGCTTCCTTCCGACCCTTTAAAAAGGGTAAATGAGATCAAGATCCTCCAAACACCAGTAGTTGCCAGGCTACAGGGATTTGCGGAAGCCTGGGCACGGATAGAAGCCGACACCTGGTCGCTGTCGGTCATCAAGAAGGGATATTACATCCCCTTCAAGGACAGTCCTCCCCTGACGTCAACACCGAGGGAACTGTCCGCCAGATACAAGGACCCTGTACTGAGGGATACTCTTCGACAAATGGTGGAACAAATGTGGGACAAGAGGGCAATCGAACTAGTACTGGATCACAACTCCCCGGGGTTTTACAATCGCCTTTTTCTAGTCTCGAAGGCTTCGGGGGGATGGAGACCAGTCCTAGATATAAGTGCACTGAACAGGTATGTGGAGAAGAAGTTCAGTATGGAAACATGTGCATCAGTCCTTTCAGCCCTTCGCCAAGGAGACTGGATGGTATCTCTCGATCTTCAGGATGCCTATTTCCACGTCCCGATTCATCCTTCGTCGAAGAAGTACCTTCGTTTCATGATGGAGGGAAGGATCTATCAGTTCAGGGCCTTGTGTTTCGGCCTGTCCACAGCTCCTCAGGTTTTCACGAGCCTGATGAAGAATGTGGCAAAATGGCTTCACCTAAAGGGAATAAACATCTCCCTCTACCTAGACGACTGGCTCATCAGAGCCAGATCGGAGAGTCAGTGTTTGGAGGACCTTACAACGACACTAGACCTGATAAGGTCACTAGGATTACTCGTAAACCTCGAGAAATCTCAGATGATCCCCAGCTAGAACATGGTTTATCTGGGGATTCGGATGGATTCTCTGGGTTTTCGAATTTTTCCTTCTCAGGAGAGACTCACAAAAGGTTGCGTAAAATTCTCCAGCTTCTTAGGGACGGAGCGCAGTTCAGCGAGGGAATGGTTGAGCCTTCTGGGGACCCTTTCCTCGCTGTAACAGTTCTTTCCTCCAGGAAGACTTCATCTCCGTCCCTTACAATTCTTCCTAAAAAGGGTTTGGAACTGGAAGGCAGGACAGCTCACCGACACATTTCCGATTCCTCTAGAGGTGAAAGATCACTTAAAGTGGTGGTTGCCCCCTCTAGAGGAAAACAGAGGTGTGTCCCTGGAAATTCGGAACCGAAACCAAGTGTTGTATTCCGATGCTTCGGAGACGGGGTGGGGAGCAACCTTAGGAACGAGAAGTGTCAGGCACCTGGACAGAAGAACAGGTGTCATGGCACATCAACTGCAAGGAGCTCTTAGCCACACATCTTGCTCTCAAGGGCTTCGAGTCGATAGTCAGAGACGGGGTAGTTCAGGTAAACTCAGACAACACCACCGCCCTGGCATACATATGGAAACAAGGCGGGACACACTCGTTCTTCCTCTACGAGTTAACGAGAGACCTTCTAGTATGGGCACATCAAAGGAACATTATTCTACTGACAAGATTTGTCCAGGGAGAGAGGAACGTGAGAGCGGACAGGCTGAGCAGGAGGTACCAGGTCCTTCCCACAGAATGGACCCTCCACTCAGAAGTGTGTCAGGATCTTTGGTCTCTTTGGGGGAGACCTCAAATAGACCTGTTCGCTACGTTCCTCTCCAAAAGGATAAACATCTTTTGCTCGTTGGTAGAGGACCCCAGAGCATTCGCAGTAGACACCCTTCTCCTAGATTGGTCGGGCCTAGATGTGTACGCCTTTCCCCCATTCAAGATCCTGGGGGAAGTGCTCAGAAAGTTCGTGGCCTCAAAGGGGACAAGAATGACACTGATAGCCCCATTTTGGCCTGCTCGAGATTGGTTCACAGAGGTAATGGAGTGGACGGTGGACTTCCCCAGATCTCTTCCAAACAGGACAGATCTGCTCAAACAACCCCACTTCGAGAGGTATCATCAAAACCTCCCCGCTCTTGCTCTGACTGCCTTTCGACTATCAAAAGACTCGTCAGAGCGAGGGGCTTTTCTCGCAAGGCTGCAAGCGCAATCGCTAGAGCCCGCAGATCTTCTACAATGCGAGTATATCAGTCGAAGTGGGAGGTGTTCAGAAGATGGTGTAGGTCGAAGAAGCTGTCCTCCTTCAATACCTCTGTGACCGAAATTGCCGATTTCCTTCTTTTTCTGAAGGAGGAATCACACCTTTCTGTTTCCACCATAAAGGGATACAGAAGTAGGCTTTCAGCCGTATTCAGGAATAGAGGCCTAGAATTGGCTGACAATAAGGATCTGCACGATCTAATTCGGTCGTTCGAGACTTCAAAGTCAAGGGAACCAAGAGCTTCGAGCTGGAATTCAGGAATCCTGAGATTCCTGAATTCGGATAAGTTCGAACCTCCTTTTGAGACATTACAAGAAAGTGTTTGTTTCTGTTGTCCCTCGCTACGGCGAAAAGAATTAGTGAACTGGACGCCCTAGAGTCTCGTGTGGGTTTTGAAGGAGACGCACCCATCTGTTCGTTTCAGACTGTTTCTAACGAAGAACGAAAACCCTTCAAAGCCCTGTCCCAGGAGCTTCGAAGTAAAAGGCCTGTCTAACCTAGTAGGTAGGGAGGCAGAAAGGTCCCTTTGCCCGGTCAGAGCACTAAAATTCTACCTGGATAGAAAGAAGCAGATGGGGCGTTCTCAACAAGGTCTATGGTGCTCTGTGAAAGACCCGAAAAGACCTATGTCAAAAAAGGCCTTGGCCTTCTTTGTTAGAAGCGTTATATCGGAGGCGCATAATAACTGCCCAGATGACCCCTTTAAACTTTTGAGAGTAAAAGCTCATGAAGTTAGAGCAGTCGCGACATCTCTTGCATTTCAAAGAAATATGTCTCTAAAGGATATCTTGGAAGTGACATATTGGAGATGCAATTCAGTTTTTGCATCTCATTACTTAAAAGACGTTCGGGTAACTTACGAGAAATGCTTTTCTCTAGGTCCGTTTGTGTCAGCGGATACGGTCCTGGGTATTGGAGCAAGCACCAATCCTTAATTTAATTATACGTGCGTAACCCTCTTGTTGGATATGTTCTTGACTTCCTGCTGTAAAGAGTGTTACATGTCGCACAGGCGGCCGTCACTTTTGCTCAGTAAGGAACTCGGGTTGTATCTGACTAATAGAGGGGTACAAATTTTTTTTTCGTACTTTAATGTGTGCGTCTTTACTGTGTGATTCGAGTTATTGGTTGTTTGTGAGGAGGTTGGGGGATAACTCTCGACAATCCTAGAACTAACACAGGTGTTGTGATCGGGATCTGTTGTGTGCTCCTTAAATAAGGCGTGTTGTCATGTTAGTGGATTAGCACCCATTGACAAATGCCAGTTAGGCTCTGCCGAGTAAGTGGATAAGACCCCGTCGATAGACCCACAAGAACTCTTGGCCACAGATCAATATCTCGCTAAGGCTCTTGAGGCGAAGCAGACTCCTAGGCAGTAGCCACGAAGTCTTCCGCCTAATCAGGTAGGAACCAAGGTCTATAAATACCTACAACATATGTTGTTTACCTGTCTATTTCAGTAGTTAGCTGTCTCTTACCCTCCACCAAAGGGTGCCAATCAGCTAAATATATATCTGACAAGGAAGTTGAATGTATGAAAATGATATTGTTATGATACAATAAAGTTTCATACATACTTACCTGGCAGATATATACTTAGCTATAGACTCCATCGTCCCCGACAGAAATTCAAATTTCGTGGCACTCGCTACAGGTAGGTCAGGTGATCTACCGCCCTGCCCTGGGTGGCAGGACTAGGAACCATTCCTGTTTTCTATCAGATTTTCTCTCTTCCACCTGTCTCCTGCGGGGAGGCTGGGTGGGCCATTTATCGTATATATCTGCCAGGTAAGTATGTATGAAACTTTATTGTATCATAACAATATCATATTTTTTGGATTATAATTAACTAAAGGGACAATGAATGTATTTTGCAGATTATAATTGGTCGAAGCCCAAGTTGTGACCTACATTTTGCAAGCCCTCACATTTCTAGGCAGCATTGTGAGATTACCCGCCTTAGGCCTCATGGAACTCTTATTATAAAAAATCTGAGGGTAAGTGTTTATCGCAAACCATTTTATTTGAGATGAATCTTACTTACTGTTAAAGTTAGCTCATATCTCCACGCCGATAGGCGAGTCGGCATTCAAAAGAAAAGAAAAAACGATCGCTTGGCTGACCCTGAAGTCTGTCTAGTTTCAACTGTTCTCCACCAGGTGTGTTAGAATGTTTTAGCCCTAGTCAGAATTCTCCTTGCCACCATTAGGTATAGGCATATGTTGGTACGTATTTGGTGAATCTCTGCAGTTTTTCTTCAATCACGGTACTGTAAATTTAATCATCCTAGGATGTCTTCCAGTGGAAGCAAGTCAACCAATATCAGGTTATGTAGGAATGATTATTGTGTAACAAGGATGCTTAAATTTGAGATAGATCAACATAATGTTTGTACCAGCTGCAGGGGTACAGTGTGATCTAGAGATTAGGTGTGAGGAATGCAAGGATTGGCCTAAAGATATTATGCTCAAAAGTATTAGAAATAGGAAAAGAAGGGAAGCAGATAGACTGCGGAAGCAGTTAATTAGGTCAGGGCATAAAGCTACCTTTTCTCCCATTCCTGTTGAGCCTTCGTCTGCTATTACCCCTACTCAAACTATGGTTTTGTACATGCAACTTACCCGGCAGATATATACTTAGCTATAGACTCCGTCGTCCCGACAGAATTTCAAATCTCGCGGCACACGCGACAGGTAGGTCAGGTGATCTGCCATTCCCGCCGCTGGGTGGCAGGATTCGGAACCATTCCCGTTTTCTAATCAGATTTTCTCTGTCGCCGGTGCCTACAACATCTTTGTTGGTTCCTCCTGCATTGGATTTCTTTCCCGCTTGCTGAGGATCTTTTCCGGATTGACCTTTGGTGACGTATTTGATCTTTGGCTTGGCATACGCTTTATTAACTTTTTATGATTCTTTAATGCATCAGTCTCAAGTACTGTTGTTAGTTTATGTGAATGAATGGGCGTCGGACTACCGAAGGGTTCGGTAGATCCTCGCACTGTAGACTGCAGTAAGTTAATTTTGGTTTTTCGTAAGGAAATCGCTTTGCTGAATGACAGTCATTTTTACGAAAAACTTTGATATGATGATTATCCTTAAGAGAACCTTCTTTGTTGAATTTTCGTTGTGTAGTTTGATAGAGCACTTAATGATTTGTCTTTTAAATATCCTTGTTGCATGTTTGATTTTGAATGAGGAAGAGATTGCTTTCTTCTTCTTTGAGGAAGTTAGAAAACAGAGTTAGGAAACTTCGTCTGAAGACTCCATAGTTCTCGTACTAACGAGCTCGTTAAGGAAGATTTAGAACCTAACCCTAATGTAAGTTGTTGCAACCTCTCCTCCATTTTCAGACCCTTCTTCGAACTCGCAGATTCGCCTTCGAGAGGAAGCTCCTTAGCAGAGTGTTTGGTTGGTCCCGTGGCTTAATAACCACTGGTTCCATGCGCCGTATAAGTAACATACTAACTTTCTCACGAAGTGAGCTTGTTTTGTACTTGTCTGGCATGAAAACCGAGATTCGCAGCTTTGAATTGCAGTGGCTTGCAATGGAAGGTAAGAGTGCTGTGGGAAGTTTTTTGTGCAATGTGCCCAGTGTAATGGCTTCGCATTGCCCTTAGGCCTAGACCTCTTCCAAACTCCCAGGACCAGGGAGGAGGAATGTCGAAAGCCGCAAAGAGGATGTAGAGCATCCCCTCCGGTCAGGCGTCCCTTCGGCAGGCTCTGTTGTCTCGACCCAGACTGCCTTGGATCGCCACAGAAAAGGCATCCTGAGGAAGTGCTTTTCTTCCGAAGTCGCCAGCCAAACTCGAGCCGCCAGCCAGGCACGAGCTGTGTTCCAGCAACCAGGCGCGAGCCGCGTTCCAGCAGCCAGGCGCGAGGCTCCTTCCAAGCGCTAAACAACTAGTGCGAGGCGCCAACCAGCCGCGAAGCGCCAGCCAGGCGCTCGGGGAGAAGTCCTCTAAGCGGATCCTTCTTGAACCCCAGAAGCTTTTCTCTGCGTTGATGGGCTCTCTGGTTAAGGACCCTCCTCACAAGAAGGACATTGCTCTTCCGTATCAAGAGCTCTTAACCCTCCTCGCAAGAGACACTCCTCTCAAGTCAGGAGCCCTTTACCGAGAAGTTCCGAGCTCCTCTCCCCTGTTAGGCGCTCTTCTCCAGTTAGCCGCTCCTCTTCTAACAAGCGGGCTCTTCTTGGCAGACGCTCCTCTCCTTGCAGGCGCTCTTTTGCGCCTACCAAACACTCTTCTCAAGCAGGCGCCTTACTCCTAGTAGGCGCCCTTCTTCAGAGAACTCCTATTCTATTTTCAGGACTGCGCTGCCTAGTGGGGACCTTCAGGTCCTACCTGGCGTAAGCCGTGAGGGATCCTTCCCCTTTCTCGATTTCTACTGGAATCGAGACGACCACCAACTGCTGATCGTCTGATGAATTCGGTGGGGGTTTCGCCGAGTGCTTTAGATTCTGCAGAATTTCTAGCACTCGCAGTGTTCGAATGTTTTTACAATCTCTTAACACTTAAGAGAAACCATGGTCCAAAGTTTTTTTTTTTTTTGTGTGAATTAATACCTAAAACTCTGTCATGTAAGAGGGCTAGTCCCCATTGATACGATACAGGTCAAGGCTCTGTCATGTAAGTGGGTCAGCCCCCATTGACACGATCCAAAAAGGCTTTGTCATGTAAGTGGGCTAGTCCCCATTGACAAAGATCCTAATAGAAGGCTCTGTCATGTAAGTGGGTCAGCCCCCATTGACAAGATCCAAAAAGGCTCTGTCATGTAAATGGGTCAGCCCCCATTGACAAGATCCAATAAAAGGCTCTGTCATGTAAGTGGGTCAGCCCCCATTGACACGATCCAAAAGAGCTCTCAGTCATAGGTCACTACCTCGCTGAGGCTCTTGAGGCAAGCAGACTCATAGACAGTGTCCATGAAGTCGTCTGCCCAATAAGATAGAAGCTTGAACTGTCGTTCTTCGGTTCTTGGTTCTCAATTGAAGTTTTCCTTCGGGAAAGACTTCTCCTTCATTCTCTTGACTAGAGAACGAAGCTGGTCGATCTCCAATCCTTTCTCTCATTCCTCGTAGGGAAAAGAAGATAGGACGGAGGTCGCTGTTCAGAAACCTACAAATATACTACGTATATTACGTTCGCAACATGATTCTGTTTAGCAGTTGATTTGTCCCAGGTGCAGACGCATATAGTAGTTAGCTCTACGGATCCCGACCGATACGTCTAGTATCCTAATTGAGTGACAACACCAACTCAGCTTTTGTATTTACCGTAATACGTTTTTCTCTTAAATATAATTGCTAGAATATAATTGCTCGAGCGATTTTCTGCTCGATGGTTCTAGCCTAACCCATTCCTTCATAGAATGGAATAGCTGGCAACTCCGGAGGAAGCGGTGACGAGAGCTAACGTTGTATGAGACTGTCGTCATTGTCATAGCAGCTCAGTAGCAGCTAGCTCTCCGGGATACGCGGTCGGTTACGTCTCTCTCTCATGCAATGATTTACTCCTGAACCGTATCTCTGCCCTACAATCACGGACTTAAGTCTCTGATTAATGGGGATTCTTGCATACATGAATGACCATCTTTGGCTATGTCGCTCAGTTTCATCGCCTTCGACATTGCGGGAATATTTTCAACAGAGATATCTCTTGGATTTTTTCTTTTTTCTGTTTACCACCCTGTAACAGAAGCCTGTACTACAGTCCAATGCTGCTTCGCACTATGTTAATGAGGAATATTTTCTTCAGACATTGGAGTTTGTCTGCAGAAATTTTCTCGCTTTTGTAGGGGTGCAAGTGTTCATTGTTAACCCCAAATTAATAGATGTATTGAAAGACAGCACCTGTTCCCCGGCCTGACAGTTCGGCTTCCAAAATTTTCAGCCCATGAAAAGCAGCTCTGCAGGCTGTACTTCCCGAGGGTTTTCATTGCTGGAAAACGCCCCGCTTTCATAGCAACTACGACTTCTCTTCGGACAGCAATGAAATTGCTATTAGCAATTTCAGTCATTGGAAAGCACGGGTTCAGAATCTCGAGAATCTTTTCTCTCGATTCGACTGTGAAGAAGTAGGTTGCTTCTCTGTCCTCCGTCTTCTACGACATATAGTGTTGTTTCTCCTTAGCTGAGATTCAACTACTATCAGAATGTCTTGCCATCAGGAACCTCGGTCTCTAGAAGGCTTTTGACTTTCTCCTGTTGGGCACATGCTTTAACTGAATCGTCACCTCGCCGTCAGGCATCGGTGACAAACAGATTATAGTCGTTCAGCTTAACCCTTCAAAGGCGAAGGTCACGCTACTTGCTTGGATATGAGAAATGTCATCTCAGCTTGAGCAACTTTCCTTGATACCGTACGAAGTCAGTCGGCAGCTGTCAAGGCGCCCGAGTCAGTTACGAACTACGTTGTAGCACTAGTGTTGTTCTCAGACACGTCAGTGTAGGGATGGGGAGCAACAATAGAGGCGTTAAAGTGTCAGACACCTGGAGGAGGACCAGAGGAACTGGCACTTCAACGGGAAACAGCTGTATACAATCTTTCTGGCTCTTAAAGGGTTTGAGTAAAAAGTCAGACACACGGTGGTCCAAGTCAATTCGGACAGCACCAAGGTTCTATAAGGGGAGCAACTTTAGGCGTGAGAGAAGTGTCAGGCGCCTGGAGAGGGGAACAGGGGTCCTGGCACATCAACCTAAAGGAGTTGGCAGCAGTTCGTCTGACACTCCTGCTCTTTGAGGCTTAGATCACGGGATCGGTGTTGCAGGTCAACACCGACTCACCAGGACCTGGCTTACATCAAGAAGCAGAGAGGAGCTCACTCCTTCTCCCTTTACAGAAAGCAAGGGAATTGCTGCTATGGTCCAAGAAGCGAAACATCACTCTCCTAACCAGGTTCATACAAGGAGAAAGGAATGTGAGGGCCAATCTTCTAAGCAGGAAAGAGCAAGTCCTTCCCACGGAATGGACTCTGCATCCAGACTTCTGCAACAGACTTTGGAACCTCTGGGGGAGACCAAAGGTAGACTTATCAGCTACACATTGGAACGCAAGGCTGGAATACTACTGCTCCCCAATCTCAGACCCAAGGGCGGTAGCAGTAGACGGTCGCCTTCTTAATTGGTTGGGGATAGACGTGTACGTTTTTTCCCCATTCAAGTTCCTAGGGGAAGTAGTGAGGAAGTTTGTCGTAGCGGAAGGAGCAAAACTGTCTCTTATCGCCCCGTTCTGACCAGCTCAAATTGATACACAGAGGTACTGGAATGGATGATAGATTTTCCGAGATCGCTTCCACACAGGAGCGATCTTCTCAAACAGCCCCACTTCGACAGACACCACAAAACCTCATCTCTCTGTCTGACTGCCTTCAGGCTATCGAAGGACTTGTCAGAGCGGGGGGGGTTTTTTCTTGTAGAGTTGCAAGGCTATTACAAGATCTAGGAGAGCCTCTACAGTACCAGTCTACCTGTCGAAGTGGGAGGCATTTCGAAGATGGAGCGGAGCTTATAAGCTATCCTCTTCCTGTAACTCGGTTACAGACATAAGCCGACTTCCTCCATTACTTGAGGGAGACTTACAACCTGGCCGTCTCCACTTTTAAAGGCTAGAGAAGCATGTTTTCCTCAGTCTTCAGGCATAGGGGCCGGAATATTGCGGAAGACAAGACCTCCATGATTTAATCAGGTCTTTCAAGACCTCGGAGACCAAGACTGTTAGACCACCCAGTTGGAACCTGGAGGTGGTTCTAATATTTCTAATGTATCACAGATTTGAACCTCCGCATTCAGCATCTTTCAGAGACTTGACCAGAAAGTCTCTGTTTCTCTTCGCTTTAGCCTCAGCCAGGAAGAGAACTAGAGAAAGGGTAAGCGAACTGCAAGCATTGGAAGGCACAGTTGGTTTCAGAAAGGACTCAGCAGTCAGTTCCTTCAAACCCCTTTTTCTTCCTAAGAATGAAAACCCTTGGGAACATTGGCCTAGAACTTCGAGGTTAAAAGACTTTCTTCACTTGCAGGAAGAAAACTAGAGAGGACTCTGTATCCAGTCAGGATCCTCTAATTCTTCCTGGAGAGGAAGAAACAACTGGGAGGTAACAAGGGAAGTCTTCGGTGCTCGGTTAGAGATTCGAAGAGATCCATCTCTAAAGATGCTCAGGTTTTCTTCATTAAGGATGTAATCAGACAAGCCCACTTAGCCTGTGAAGACAAGCACCTCAAGCTCCTGGGAGAAAAAGCGCATGAGGTGAGAACCATCGCTAACTCTTTGGCTTCTCATAAGAACTTGTCTCTCCAGACTCTCTGCGAGTCTACATACCGGAGATGTAATTCAATGTTCACATCCCATTTTCTTGAGAGACATTCGAATGATGTATGATAAGTTTTCTCTCTTGGAGTGTACCTATCTGTTCGTTGCTGGGACAGGGAGCTGAAGCCAATCCTATTCAGTTTAGTGATGTTAGGGATTTTAACGGTTTGTGATGTGTGTTTTAGGTTAGTTGGAAGAGGGTACTGGAAGTGTACCCCTTTCAGATCTTAGTTCTAACAATGTTAGTGTGGTCAGGTGGTCGGGATTGGTTATTGTGCTCCTTGTAGTATTTTGGTACCTAAAGCTCTGTCATGTAAGAGGGTAAGTCTCCGTTGATATGATACAGGTAAAGGCTTAGCCATGTAAGTGGGTCAGCCCCCATTGGCACGATCCAAGACAAGGCTCTGTCAAGTAAGTGGGCCAGCCCCCATTGACAAGATCCAGAAGGGCTATCGGTCACAGGTCTCATCCTCGCTGAAGCTCTTGAAGCAAGCAGACTCATAGACAGTATCCATGAAGTCTTCTGCCCTCTCAGGTAGGAACCAAGGTTGTTTTATGATACCTACAACTTTGTTGTTTCCCCGTTTTTATATTTATTTTATATGTAGCTGTCTCTTGCCCTCCTCCAAGGGTGCCAATCAGCTAAGTATATATCTGCTGGGTAAGTTGCATGTACAAAAATGATATTGTTAAGATACAATAAAGTTTTGTACATACTTACCTGGCAGATATATACGATTAATGGCCGGCCCAGCCTCCCCTCAGGAGACAGGTGGAAGAGAAAATCTGATTAGAAAATGGGAATGGTTCCGAATCCCGCCACCCAGCGGTGGGAATGGCAGATCACCTGACCTACCTGTCACGTGTGCCGCGAGATTTGAAATTCTGTCGGGACGACGGAGTCTATAGCTAAGTATATATCTGCCGGATAAGTATGTAGTACAAAACTTTATTGTATCTTAACAATATCATTTTTTTCCTATACTAGGCCTAATACGGATAATGATAGTTTTAGCCTTTCTTCTGAAACTCCGACTTCTGCTCCCCTTTCGTTTCAGGAAAATCGTATTGAGAAACTTGAACAGGATGTAAGTCTTATTTTAGATTCTGTTAAAAGTTTAACTGAATTTATGATGACAAACTTTTCCGAGTCTCTCCATAGTGAACATTCTTTTTCGCATTCCCCTTGTAGAGCAAAGGTGTCGGTGCCCTCGCCCGTATGTAGCCCGAGCCTAGGACTGCCCTGCGACAGTTGGAAAAGTCCGCTGCCAGGGAACCGGGTCGGTTCTCGGGGTGATGGGGTTCTGTGCCCTCTGACTCCTACCTCTCTCTTTTCACACTCACGCGCAGTCACGCTTAACGCGTTCGCCTAAAGATCGTTTTGGTAGGCGTGAGTCTTCGCACAGTATTTCGACATCGCCTTCATCTAGATCCAGCAATGAGGTTTCTAGAACCTACAAGAATAAGAATTTAGATATATAGAATTTATTAATAATGATATCCCCATAGCGGGTTGTTCTAATTCTTTTACATTGACTCAATCAATTGTTGACCTATTTCGTCTGCTTCTACGTCTCATTCTAAATCTTTCTCTTCTATTCCTAGGTCTTCTACCGTTGGAGAGTCTCAGGTGGACTCTGCTGTCTCTTTCTCTTCCTTCTATGGTTACAGATTCTGCTGTTGTTTCCAAACTAGATACTATTCTAACTGCTTTATTCTCTAAAGATGTGTCGTCTGGGATCGTTCCCAAGCTGCTTGAGATGCATTTGGATGAAGTGGTATAGTTCAGTGTCAACGAATCTTCTCCGACTCCCTTACAACTTCTATTTTCTTTGCCGACGAGTATCACCTCTGCTTTGGCTTGGCCGACTGGTGTCAACGCTATTAGACAACTGCAGACTACTTCTCCCGGAGTCTCTTCGCCTATCGAACCAAATTTTTGTCGTGAGGAGTCGGCTACTGTCGTCTCAAATCCGCAACTGGCGGAAGAAGAGCTCGAGTCGGAAGAGTGTCCTTCGGTCTTTCGGCGCTTACTGGAGCGTTGCTCTTCTCTTTATCCTCATTTGGTGGAGGAAAGGGATTCTGTAGAGACTAGGTCGTTATTGTCTTCAAGCATTTCAACTCCCATTAAGTCTTTGAAGAAACCTAAGCTTTAGCCTTCAATTAGAAGACGTTTTGACGAAATATCTTGTCTGCTGGCGCACAAAGCTTCTGATAAGTCTGCCAGCTCTAGTATTCCGGGGTTTTGTTCATGAGACTTACCTGTCAGATATATATAGCTGTATTCTCCGAAGTCCAATAGAATTTCAAAACTTACGACACATGTAGTGGGAGGCCAGGTGGTTAGTACCCATTCCCGCCGCTGGGAGGCGGGTATCAGGAACCATTCCCATTTTCTATTCAGATTTTCTCTGTCGCCGGTACTGTCAACACCTGTTTTCAGTACCTCCGTCTTAGGATTTTGGAACTTCTTTGCTACATAAGTATCCTGATTGTCTTTTGGTTATTGACTTGGATTTGTGGCTAGGCACACGCTTTTTGTGGACTGTTTTTTGATCTTGGCTTGATTTTCCCTTGAACTAAGATGTCTGGTTCTAGTTCTGCTAGTGTCAGAGTATGTTGTATGGAAGTGTAAGGTGAGGCTAACGAAGGCTTCGGTAGACCCCCACACAGTATGCACGAGTTGTAGGGGACGTGTGTGTTTGATTGATGACTGATGTAAGGAGTGTGAAAGTCTGTCTGATTCGAGTTGGAAGGCGTATGAGTCCTATGTGCGCAAGTTAGAGCGTGATAGGATCGGGAGGTCTTCCTCCAGGAGTGTGTCAGGCAGTAGACGTCAGGGCAGTAATGTTTCTCCTGCTAACCCTCCAGTTGAAATTGCTACCCCTAAACCTGTAGTGTTGCCTTCGGGCCCTGAAATGGTGTCTGTGGAGGGTAATGCCCTGTCAGTGATTCTGGATTCTCTCCGTAATCTAGAATCCAAAGTGCTCGCCTTGGAAAATAGTGCAGTGAAGTGCAGTGATAGTGACCCTAGTGTTGTGGAGTGGGCAAGTCGAAAGCCGAAGGAGGGTTACGGGGGCTCCCCACCGATCTGGCATCCCTTCGGCAGGACCTGTTGACGCTTCCCAGGCTACCAAGGAGCGTGCTCGTGCGCGTATCCTTCAGGAGTGCTTCTCGTCCTCTTAGGCGTCCTCCCCGCGCAAGGGGTGGAGCTCTCGGATGGACTCTCGCCCGTTGAAGAGAGGCTTCAGAGAGGACGCTTTTCTGGACACTTTTGAAGACGTTCGTCTGGACGCTTGGCATGGGACCGACTTCGTCGACGCTCGGACGCTATTCAAGACGCTTCTCAGGACATTTGTCAAGACACCCATCAAGACGCGCTTCAAGAGGACTTCTCAACTGCTCCTGAACCTGCTGAGGCTTTTTTGGAAGACGCACAGCCTTGTGCTCAGAGTTCGTCTGCTCAGCAGCAATCCTTATTGAAAGTTGGCGCTAAAGGTCTTATTTATACCTTTCCCTTCGGTGGTCTCGTCTGTCGCTCCTGCGGAAGAGGGAGAAGTTAGCAGTTCGTCGGAGGCAGCAGACGAAGAGCAGCCTTCGACTTCAGTGTCTTCTAAATATCAGGTCTTGGCCCGCCTTCTCCGTGCTTTGTTTGGAGACAAATTCCAACCCTCGCCCCCTCGCTCTCCTCCTTCACAGTTATCTTCTTCGAAATCCAGTAAAGCTGCGGGATTCGTTAAGATGAAGACTTCTCTTTCTACCAAGAGAGCGTTTAAGAAGGTACATGACTGGATGGAATCGAGGAAAGCACAAGGCAAGACCTCTTTTGCCCTGCCTCCGTCAAGACTCAACGGCAAAGCAGGGATATGGTATGAGACAGGGGAGGACGTTGGACTGAGAGTTCCCTCCTCTGCCCAAGGCGACTTTGCCAGCCTGGTTGACGCCCCGAGGAGGTCTCTTCTTTCGTCGGCGAAGGTGTCTTGGACACCTTCTGATTTAGACCACCATCTTAAAGGACTCTTCCGGACGATGGAGGTATTCAATTTTTTGAACTGGTGCCTGGGAGTCCTGGATACGCATCACGAAGTCCGGACTCGATTAGCCTGAGGGAGCTGTCCAGCGTTCTGGCGTGTATGGACAAGGCCGTCAGGGATGGTTCGGAGGAGCTGGCTTCGCACTTTTGTACAGGGCTCTTGAAAAAGAGAGCATTGTACTGCAACTTCACTGCGAAGTCTGTTTCTCCCTCTCAGAGGGCAGAGTTGCTGTTCGCCCCTCTTTCGAGCCATCTTTTTCCCCAGGCTATAATCAAGGATCTGGCTGTCAGCCTGCAAGAGAAGGCTACACAAGACTTTCTAGCCCAGTCTTCTAGACGTCCTGCAGTCCCTTCGACGTCTCAAGCTTCCAAGAAGCAGAAGCCCTTTCGAGACGGAGCTTCCTTGAGACCGTCTCCTTGAGGAAGAGGCCTTCTGGCCTTTCCAGAGGCAGAGCCCCTTCCAAACCCAGGGGAAAAAAGTGAGACTTCAGTCCTTCAGTCACCAGTAGGAGCCAGGCTTCCTTCTTTTGCAAAAGCCTGGAGAGAGATAGATACAGACAGCTGGTCACTCGACGTCATCGAGCGAGGATACAAGATCCCTTTCCTGAAGCCGCTTCCGCTGTGCACGACACCCAGGGATCTGTCACCCTCTTACTATCGGGAGAAGCAGCAGATTCTGTATGATCTGCTCGAGCAAATGCTCGAAAAGAGGGTGGTGGAACAGGTCTTGGACCTAGAATCCCCGGCTTCTACAACAGGTTGTTCCTGGTGCCGAAACAGTCGGGAGGATGGCGACCAGTTTTAAACGTAAGCAGTTTGAACCTTTTTGTGGAGAAGCAAAGGTTCAAGATGGAGACGCCTCAGTCAGTTCTTGGGGCCTTAAGACCAGGCGACTGGTTGGTGTCCTTAGATCTTCAGGACGCTTATTTTCACGTCCCGATCCATCCCCAGTCGATGAAGTACCTGCGGTTTGTCCTGTGAGGGAAAGTTTTCCAATTCAGGGCACTTTGCTTCAGGTTGAGCACGGCCCCGATGATCTTCCCGATTTTAATGAAGAACGTGGCGAGGTGGCTTCATCTTGCAAATGTCAGAATCTCTCTGTATCTAGACGACTGGCTCATTCGAGCGTCTTCGAAGGCACGGTGTCTGAAGGACCTTCACTCAACTTTAAATTTGGCAAAGTCCCTGGGACTGCTGGTAAATTTCGAAAAGTCCCATCTGATCCCGACGCAGTCCATCGTGTATCTGGGGATTCAGATGGATTCAGTGGCTTTTCGAGCTTTTCCGTCCCAGGAACGTCAGCAGCAAGGCTTAGACAAAGTGTCACCCTTCCTGAGGAAAGAAACATGCTTGGTGAGGGAATGGATGAGTCTGCTGGGGACCATTTCCTCGCTGGAGAAGTTTGTTTCCCTGGAGAGACTGCACCTCAGACCTCTCCAGTTTTTCCTAGCGGAGAGCTGGGAGGACAAGGAGAATCTCGATGCAATCTTGAAGATCTCGAGAGAGGTAAAGGATCACCTAAGGTGGTGGCTCGATCCTGTGAAGCTGTCAGAGGGATTTTCCCTCAAGCTTCAGAGCCCCGACCTAGTGTTGTTTTCCGACGCGTCCACCACGGGATGGGGAGCAACACTAGTGGGGGGAGAGGGGAACAGGTGTCCTGGCACATAAACCTCAAAGAGCTGGCAGCCATCGATTTGGCGCTCCAGTTCTTTGAAGACCAAGTCTCAAATCGAGTAGTCCAGATCAACTCGGACAACACCACAGCTCTGGCTTACCTCAAGAAACAGGGAGGAACACACTCTCGGTCCCTGTTCGGTCTAGCGAGAGAGATCTTGTTGTGGGCTCAAGCGCGAGACGTAACGATCCTTACGAGGTTCGTTGCAGGTGTCGAGAACGTCCATGCAGATCTCCTCAGTCGGCAAGATCAACTGCTGCCGACCGAATGGACTCTTCACCAGGAGGTATGCCAAGAGCTGTGGAGTTTATGGGGACGTCCTCTTGTAGACATCTTTGCGACTTTGAGGACGAAGAGACTTCCGCTATACTGCTCCCTGGTGCTCGATCCAGGAGCAGTAGCGATAGATGCCCTTCTCTGGGATTGGACAGGGATGGACCTATACGCCTTTCCCCCGTTCAAGATCCTGGGAGAAGTAATGAGGAAGTTTGCAGCGTCAGAAGGGACGAGAATGATGTTGATCGCCCCGTTCTGGCCTGCGAAAGAGTGGTTCACAGAGGTCATGACCTTCTTGGTAGACTTCCCTAGGACACTTCCCTTGAGGATAGATCTACTGAGACAGCCCCACTTCGAGAGGTACCACAAAAACCTCCCCGCTCTGAGTCTGACTGCGTTCAGACTATCGAAAAGTTGGCCAGAGCGAGAGGCTTTTCAAGACCTGTGGCAAGAGCTATTGCCCATGCAAGGAGAGCTTCCTCTCTTGTAGTGTACCAATCGAAGTGGGCCGCTTTCAGGACTTGGTGCAGAAAGAAGGGCATATCCTCTACCACGACCTCTGTGAACCAAATAGCTGACTTCCTACTTTACCTGAGGAATGACTTGAAGCTGGCAGTCCTGACAATTAAAGGCTACAGAAGTGTGTTGTCTGCAGTCTTTAGACACAGAGGCCTGGACTTAGCGAATGACAAAGATCTTCACGATCTCTTAAGATCCTTCGAGACCATGAAGGTGCCTCAGCCTAAGTTGCCGTCATGGAACTTGGATGTAGTCCTAAAGTTCCTGATGTCCAGTTGTTTTGAACCTCTTCATGCTGCATCATTAAGGGACGTTACCAGGAAGGCTGTTTTCCTAACTGCTCTGGCGACGGCGAAGGGAGTTAGCGAAATTCAAGCCATCTGCAAGCACGTTGGCTTTAAGGGGCATAATGCTGTTTGTTCGTTAAGCCCGACGTTTCTGGCCAAGAACGAGAATCCGTCCAACCCTTGGCCCAAGAGCTTTGAGATCAAGGGTATGGCTGAAATTATTGGATGCGAGCCAGAGAGAGTCCTGTGCCCTGTCAGGGCTCTCAAATTTTATTTGCGGAAGACGAAGGAGTGTCGAGGTCCTTCTAGCAACTTGTGGTGTTCGGTAAGAAGACCAGACTTGCCAATGTCTAAGAATGCTCTGGCATTCTTCTTGAGGGACACCATCAAGGAAGTGCATTCATCTTGTGAAGACAGTGATCTGAGGTTGTTTAAAGTGAATGCTCATGAAGTGAGGGCTATCGCTACCTCGGTAGCCTTCCAAAAGAACATGGCACTCAGTACATTTTGGTGTACCACCTTTTGGCGTAGCACTCGGTGTTCGCTTCACACTACCTCCGGGACGTGAAGACGACATACGAGAACTGCTATTCGCTAGGGCCATACGTTTCCGCAGACACTATTTTGGGGGCAGGAAGTAGCACTCATCCTATCCTGTAGAAAATGGTTAGGTGAGCTTTCAATTTTATTGTATTAATTTATGGTTGTGGGGTCGACTGTCTAAGGCGGACTTCCCTTTCTTTAGCCTAAGTTATGTGGGATTAACTTTTGATAGGCTAGGTCAGGTGGTGGTTTTTGCTTCGTTGCCCTCATAGTATGGTCAGATGGTCTAGTCACATTGTGGTCACGCCCCCATGGACAGATCATCTAGAACTCACCAGCTACATAGGTCACTACCTTGCTGGAGACTCTAGTAAAGCAGAAGCAGACTTGGGTGACAGTAATCACGAAGTCAGCTATGCTAACAGGTAAGGAACCAAGATGTCAATCATCTGCATGTATTTGTTTCCTAAATCCTATTCTGTCTCTCCCCACCTCCAAAGGTGGGATTCAGCTATATATATATCTGACAGGTAAGTCTCATGAACAAAATGATATTGTTATGATACAATAAAGTTTGTTCATACTTACCTGGCAGATATATATAATCAAAGTGCCCACCCACCTCCCCTCAGGAGACAGTGGCACTAGAAAATCTGAACAGAAAATGGGAATGGTTCCTGATACCCGCCTCCCAGCGGCGGGAATGGGTACTAACCACCTGGCCTCCCTACGTGTGTTGTAAGTTTTGAAATTCTGTCGGACTTTGGAGAATACAGCCATATATATATCTGCCAAGTAAGTATGAACAAACTTTATTGTATCATAACAATATCATTTTTGAAATCGCGTAGAATCGGTTATTATGACACAGGCTCATTACCAGCGCTGAAACCGTCCTCGGTCAACAATGCTGATTTCCTTGCGTGTCTCGATCCTATGAAAAGACGCGCTCTTGAGACGGGCAAGGTGCTTTGGTCTAATACAGAGGCAGAGGCTTTGTCCAAGTCTTTTGTTTAGAAGTATTGAGGTTTTGTCTTTTGTGGAACTTTCGCTAAGTACTATTGCTGCTTCTCTGTATCAGCTTAAAGACTTTCTGATGCCAGCGGGTATCAAATCTTGGGAAGAGTCTTTAGATTTTTTGTCTTGCCTGGATAAGGCTATTTCAGATGTGGCAGGCAAATGTTCTCATGCTTTCACTAATTCGATCTTGAAGAAAAGAGAACAATTGTGCTTATCTTTCGACCAAGGTCTCTCCTTCTCAGAAGGTGGCTGCAGTTTTGGGTTCCCCTGTGGACCGCCTTCTGAATCCCTCTCTATTTAAGGCAATATGGGAGGATATTTCCGTACAGGAAAATGGGGAATTTATCGGACAATCTTTTAAAGTGGGGAACAAAAGACCTGCTCCTTCTTTGCCGTCTGGCCCTCCGGCGAAAATTCGTCCTTCCTCATCTCATGAACAGTCTTCAGCTACTAAGCCCTTTCGTAGATCCTTACCAGGCTCCAATAAAAACAAAACTGCTAAGTTTTTTTTAGAAAGAAATGAATCTTTATGCCCTCAGGTTCCAGTAGGAGGTCGACTGCAAATCTTCTGGCATGTTTGGAGAGACTTAGGATCAGAACTTTGGGTGGTGGAGATACTGAAGGAAGACTACAAAATTCCTTTTCTGTCTCCTCCTCTGTCGTCGTCTCCAATTGCTCTTCCAGCTTATTGTCATCAGCAAAGAAAATTTCTTGTACTTCAGAAAGGTGGTACAGTTGTACCTCGAGGTACGAAATTAATCCGTTCAGAGGCGCCCTTCGTATCATGAGGTTTTCGTATCTTGGACCACATTTTACATGTAAAATGGCTTATTATGTATAACATTACCTGGCAGGTATATATATAGCTATATCCTCTGGCGCACTGGCAGAATTTTCAAAACTCGCGGCAACCGCTAGATCACTGGTAGTTCAGGTGATCGCCACCCTGTTCCCATGGCGCTGGCGCTCGGAACCATTTCCATTTTTATCAGATTTTCTCTGCCAGCCGAACCGTCAACATCGTTGAGGGTTCCCTGCTAGGATTTCGAACTCGTTGCTGACTTTTCACTATTGTGGAGAATTCGTTGGTATCGTATTGGAAAGTTACATTGGCAATCGCTTTGGATTTTTTCTTACAATGTCTGATTCTGGTGTGACCTTTATAGTATGTGTGAAAGAAGGATGTAAGGTGAGACTACCGAAAGCTTCAGTAGATCCTCGCACTGTGTGTAAGAAATGTAGGGAGTGTGTGTGTACTTGGGACAATAGATGTAAGGAGTGTGAGAGTGAATGAAAAGGTGTGGAAGACTCACAAAATATGTGGAGAGATTAGAGAAAGACCGAGTTAGGAGATCTGTGTCTTGGAGTGAGAGGTCAGGCTCTTCTAGTAAGGCCTTGAATGATTCAGTATCTATTTCTCCACCGCCTTCCCAAGTAGAAGTTGTAGCACCTTCTCCTCAGGTTTCTCCTGCGCCTGCTGCTGTTTCTGAGGATGCGAAGGACTCTCATTATGTACAAGTTTTTGCTGCCCTAGCGTCTATGGGTGAACAGATTCAGCGTCTTACTGACAAAGTGGGTGTTTTTGATGTGTGTGACAGTGTAGTGGAGGGGGCGGCTGATCGTCTCTCTCGTGCTCCTAGACCTAGACCGCTGCCAAGCTCCCAGACCCAAGGGAGAAGGCATGTCGACAGTCGAAGGGAGGCGAGAGGGGTCACCATGCGATCAGTCGTCCCTTCAGGCAGTCCTGTTGCGTCCCAGGCTGCAGCAGTGCGCCATAGAAAAGGCGTCACTGGGAAGTGTGTTACGTCTTTCGATAGTTGGGCGTCAGGAAAGTATCGGCGTTATGCGGATGTCCTTTTTTGATTTTTAACTTTTTTTTTACTTTTTTTTTTTTTACTTTACGTAGTTTTTTTCTTTTTTTTTTCTTTTACAGAATTTCAACTTCATCACCACTTTCAACTTTCTGTTTTTTATCACTTGGTTCTTCCTTTTTGCTTACTTCTGCTAATGTTAAAGGCCTCTTTTAAAAATAACGATCCAAGGAAGATTGCTTCTGCCTACTTTTCACAATGTTCCTGAAACGACTCAGGCAAACGTCATCGAACTGCGCAAGCATACGACCTGTGTGGGCCTTTTCGGCGTGTCTTTTTTTCTATAAACGCGTAGTGTTCATTAACGGCTGCCCGTCTTGATAATTATCTACTAATTGTTGCACCTCATGACTCTGTTGGCCCTGGTGTCCATCAAAACCCTGTTCAACCAAATGCTCTCTCTGCAACTGATTTGGGTACTGAATGTTCGGCTGCTGACCCTCAACATAAACTGAAGTGCCTTGATTATACTGGTATGCATGTTGTAAATGATTGGTCAACACCCTCTGTTCAGCAGGGAGTGGAGATTCTACCAACCTTGCAAAGTTTCCAGTTATCCCATGAGAGAGACCTTGATCACTTATCCCATGTGAGAGATCTTGGTCACTTATCCCACGAGAGAGATCTTGGTCAATCATATCATATATGTCGTCACTCAAGAGGTGCTCTTCTTTTTCCATTTTCTGTGAAAAAATATGAGAAATTTAAAAAAAAAATACACATTGACGATCCCAAAACGAATACCGTGTGCGTACTATAACAATGCTGTACCGAGTGGCCGAGGCACGCCACCACGTACATAGATGCATGATGGGAGGGACGCTGGCCAATAGGAGAGAAGGATCTCATGGCTGAGACTAGCATCAGGAACCAATGGGAGAGCCAGAGGATGGTGGCGAGTCTACTAAGTTGGCGGCGCGCGAATTTCAAAATTGTTAACGGTGGTTCGGGCGAATCTCGGACTTTACAGAAACCTTTCGTATCTTGAAAACTTTTCGTATGTAGAGCCGTTAAATTTTTCGTATTGGCTTTAGTATCTTGAGTTTTTCATAAGTTGAGCCTTTCATATCTCGAGGTACCACTGTATCATTACTAGAGAAGAAAGTGATAGAGCAGGTGTCAGGAAACTCGCCTGGGTTTTACAACCATCTTTTTCTGGTACCCAGAGCTCTTTGCTTCGGCCTGTGCACAGTACTGCAGGTATTCACAAGGATTTTGGCACCAGTAGGGGGATGGTGTCATTGGTTGGGAGTGAGAATTCTGCCCTATTTAGACGACTGGCTAATGTTGGCCAACTCTTTTAAGGGAATTTGGAGGGCCAAGGATCTGTTACTTTGCCTGGCTCAATCACTAGGCACATTGATAAATTTTTAGAAGTCTGCTCTGATTCCAACTCGGACAATTCTCTATTTAGGGATGAGGATAGACACTTGCAGTTTTCAGGTTTCCGTCGGAGAAACGCATAGCCAATTTTTTATTGCTTCTAGGAAAATTTCAGCCCTTAAGGAAGCTTCCAGCAAGGCAATGGCTGTCTCTGTTGGGACACATGGCATCTCTGGAAAGATTTGTCAGTCTAGCAAGACTCAGGGTGCGGCCAATTCAACTCTACTTGAGAGGATCTTGGGACAGGAAGTCTCTGCCAGACTCCCATTTAATTTCAGTCCCAGTAAGTCTTTGGGAGATGTCAGCATGGTGGCCCATTTAATTTCAGTCCCAGTAAGTCTTTGGGAGACATTAGCATGGTGGAAGGATCGTCAAAGACTGGGAACAGGGTCATCCCTAAGAGTAGTGAGCCCAGACCTTAACCTTTCGTTTCAGATGCCTCAGTGACAGGCTGGGGAGCTTGCCTGGGAGGCCATCAGATGTCTGGGGTATGGTCACTGCAAGAGAGGGAGTTGCACATAAACAAGCTAGAACTGTTGGCAGTATGGAAGTCGCTCCTTCAGTGCGAACAGATAGTCAGAGGAAAGGTAATAGCAGTATTTTCAGACAATACTACCTCTTTGGCATACATCAGAAACCAGGGCGGAACAAGATCAAGGTCAATGTTTCTGATAGTGGAGAAGTTGTTTCTTTGGGCGGAAGCCAGGAACATAGTATTGGTTCCACAGTTCATACCAGGGAAGAACAATGTCTTGGTAGATTAATTGAGCAGGAAGGGACAAGTCCTACCCATGGAATGGTCTTTACATCCGCAAGTCTGCCAGTCGCTGTGGAGTCTATGGGGAGCTCCAATTGTGGACTTATTTGCTATAGCAATGAACCTAGATGCATATGCTTTTCCTCCATTTGCAATAATAAGAAAAGTACTGAACAAGTTTCAAGAATCGAATCACTGCAGAATGACACTAGTAGCTCCGTGGTGGCCTCAGAGAGAATGGTTTCCGGACCTTCTAGCTCTTTCAGTGGATCTCCTTCGTGTCCTTCCTTTAAGGAAGGATCTACTCAGACAACCGAAGTCCAAGCGGTTCCACCAAAGCCTCCGCATACTACACTTAACCGCTTGGAGACTCTCGACCATCTCCTTCAAGCGAGAGGGTTTTCTAAAGTATCTCGGAAGTCTGTCCTTAAATCAAGACGAACAACAACCTTGGCCTTGTATCAGAGAGAATGGGTTGTGTACTGCTCCTGGTGTTGTTCTAGAGGCATTTCCAGCACCTGTACCTCTGTAAACAACATAATAAAGTTCTTTCGATATCTTAGATATAGTAAGAAGCTTTCTGTAGCTGCTATTCGAGGATATAGATCCATGCTGTCATCAGTGCTACGGCTTGTACAATTAGATATTTCTAACGATCCAGATCTTAAGGAGGCGTTGAGATCGTTTGAAATTGAAGCCCCCAAAGTTCAGTATCAATCTCTTTCATGGAACTTGGATGTAGTGCTAAAATTCTTATCTGCAGATCCATTTGAACCTTTGGAATCTGCTTCTTTGAAGTTTCTAATCATGAAGACGCTCTTTTCGGTAACGCTAGCGACAGCCAAAAGAGTAAGCGAGTTACAAGCATTCTCCAATAAGGTAGGCTTTTGTAGAGGAGAGCTATTTTATCATTTATGCCCTTGTTCAGGGCTAAGAATGATGTCAAGGCTAAACTTCTACCTAGAATGGTAAGAATTCCAAATTTGGCCTCATTGGTTGGGGATGAAGAAGAAGCCCTCCTCTGTCCGGTTAGAGCTATTAAAATTTATTTAGATAGACTAAAACCTGTGAGGGGCAGAGTTAATAATTTATTTTGTAGTGTTAGAAAACCTAACACTTCTTTATCTAAGAATGCAATGTCTTTTTTTGTTAAGCATTTAATAAGACTAGCACATGAG
Source organism: Macrobrachium nipponense (assembly GCF_015104395.2). Taxonomy (NCBI): domain Eukaryota; kingdom Metazoa; phylum Arthropoda; class Malacostraca; order Decapoda; family Palaemonidae; genus Macrobrachium; species Macrobrachium nipponense. The sequence continues at coordinate 2,720,283 of NC_087210.1, read as the reverse complement.
AAATTAAACCCAGATATCTTACCTTTATTAAAGGTAAATATACATAGTATAAGAGCAGTTGCTACTTCTTTTAGTTTTTTAAAGAATTTGTCTCTTGAGGATGTAATTAATGCAGCTCAGTGGAATTGTAATTCGGCTTTTGCTGCTCATTATCTGAAAGATGTAGAAATTGCGTTTGAAAACTGTAAAGCCTTTAACTCTCTAGTAATAGCGGGTAAAGTCTTTTCCTGAACTGAAAGAAAGAGCAACCGTTTAGGCTCTTTTATTTTAATCCCGGGTGTTGGGTTTTTGGGGAGCATGAAGGTACATTTGTTATACAGGAGGGTACCTTTGTATCATAGGTATTTACTTTGTATTTGACTGTCAATTTTGGGGGCTTTCGGACCCAGGCACAGGGTTCCCATCATGCCACTTCTATTCATTCTGACTGAAAAAAGTGGTTTTCTCCACAAGGCTGCTCTGGACTGCACACACATGAAGGGAATCCACCTCCTGGGGGCAGTATTATCCAAGATGGATTCTTGATCGGGTAAGAATGTTTTGAGTTTCATACAAGAGTTTCATACAAGAAACTCTTAGCTCGCTTGGCTGAGCGGAATTTGTCTAGCTGCACTACCCACCATCCTTTATCTCAATGTGGGAATCAGCTAACTTTAACAGTAGGTAAGATTCATCTCAAGTAATATAAATTTTTATACATTCAACTTCCCTGCCAGATATATACTTAGCTATAGACTCCGTCGTCCCCGACAGAAATTTAAATTTCGCGGCACGCTACTCTCCCGCTGTATCGCATTGCGATAATGCAGAATGTCTCTTCAGACTTCTGAGTTTGTCTGCAAAATAATCTCGTATTCGATAGGGTGCAATTGTTCATTGTTCACCCCGAATTAACAGATATACGGAAGACATCGCCTTCTCCCCGAACTGCCAGCTCTATTTCCAATTGATCAGCCCATGAGAAGTAGAAATTCCCTGTATTTTCATTACTGGAAACCACCCCGCTTTCATTGCAACTACAACCCCTCACCTTACAGCAATGAAATCGCTGTTAGCGTTTTCAGTCCTTTGTACGCGGAGGTATGGAACCTTGAGAATCCTTCTCTCGATTCGACTGTAAAGACGTAGGTTGCATTCACTCTCCACCTTCGTCTTCAATGAAACAGTGTTGTTTGCTTCTTAGCTGGGATTCATCTACTAGGGGAATGTCTTGCCATAAAGGACCTCGGTCTCTAAAGGGCAATTGACTTGGCCCTATTGGGCACATGACTTAAGAGAATCATCACCTCGTTAAGGGATTCACTACCTCTCTGTCCAGCACCAATGACAAACAAATAGATAATTTGTATTGTCTCTCAGCATAACCTTTTTAAAAGACAAAAAATCACGTGACTTGCTCGGATACTTGGACTCTACGCCACCGAACGCAGTCGATAAACAGATCCCAGAGCGCCCGAGTCAGTTACGATCTATGCTGTAGACTTAGTAGGTTGTTCCAGATCAGTCATTACTTCATCCTAATAGATTGTCTCAGCAACCATACCATGGACATCAGCCATGGAGTGTTGCTGTCCTATCCATTGCCGAGAAGAAGAATCTTCACTGCAAGGGGATAGGACAATAAGAGACTCTTCACTGCAGACTGTAAGACAAGTCGTAACATTTCGACCTCGACCATTAAGTGATACATAAACATGTTCGGAGAGGTCTTCATTAACAGGAACTTAGACGTGTCTGAATATAAAGATCTCCAAGACCTTCATAGACCCTTCGACATGACTAAACAAAGACTACAGTCCCCTCCAGCATAGAATCTGAACGTAGTCCTGAAATTTTTCATGAGTGATAGGTTCAAACCTTTACAGGAAACATCATTTAAGGACCTCACGTATAAAACTCTCTCTTAGTTTGGTCGAGCTACAGCGAAAAGAGTCAGTGAAATCCATGCCTTCAGCAAAGCTGTAGGGTTCAGACAGGGTGATGCTATCTGCTCTCTACAACTGGAATTTCTAGCGAAGAACGAACACCCTTCTCTGCCCTGGCCCAAATCGTTCGAGATTCCAAACCTGTCGGAGCTCACAGGTAAGGAATTAGAGAGAGTTCTTTGTCAGGTAAGGGTCCTGAAGCATTACCTGAAAAGGAACGAAGCAATTATGTGCCAATTCAGAGGGGCTTGAGTGTTTTGTCAGAAAGCCCTCTCTGCAAATGTCAAAGAATGCGTTTCCCTTTTTCATTAAGAACCTTATGAGGGAAGCTCATTCAGAATATAGTGAGGCGGATCTCAAACTGTTGAAGGTCAAAGCACATGAAGTTAGAACAGTGACAACATCTGTAGCTTTCAGACAGATCAGGTCTTTACAGAGTATAATGGACTCTACTTTCTGCAGAAGTAAGTCAGTGTTTGTCTCACACTATTTGAAACATGTGCAGACTCTTTATGAAGACTGTTGCACTTTGGGACCATTCATAACAGCGAATGCAGTAGTGGGAGAAGGAGCTACCCCTACAATCCCATAACCTAATATACCTTTTTTCCTTCCTTGGAACTGTTGAATTTTTGTGGTTGTTTGTGGAGACTGGACGCAGGCTTCCACAACCATTGATTTTCAGTCAGGTGGTCTTTTTGTTCCTTGGTAGCGCCCGGAACAAAGGTATTAGATGAGGTCCTGTCACATAGAGGTTATGCACCGGTTGACAGCTCCTTGAGGTCTTCAGCCCCCTGGGTGGATCGCTGGATCTCTTAAGGAAAGCAGACATAATGAGGCACGAGATTATTAAAGTCAGCTTCCTTAAACAGGTACGAACCCATAAGTTTGTTTATTAACTCTTATGTCAATTCCAACGATGTTGGCTGTCTCTGACCCTCCACCAAAGGTGTCAATCAGCTATATATATATAACTACCAGGTAAGTTAGATGTTTAAAAATTTAAAAAATGATATTTTCATATTAAAATAAATGTTTTTTGAACATACTTACCTGGTAGTTATATATATAATTTAATTCCCACCCTCCTCCCCTCTAGAGACTAGGGGCATGGAAGATCTGAGGAATAGTTGGAATGGTTCCAGGTACCTGGATAGAGGGCGCACGAGGTGGTACACCTGACTACCCAATCGGGGATTGCCGCGAGTTTTGAATTCTGCCGTGACGTCACAGGGACTTAAGCTATATATATATAACTACCAGGTAAGTATGTTCAAAAATTTATTTTAATATGAAAACATCATTTTACTTTACTGTGAGCGCAAAAGAAAATGGCAGCCAATGAATTAGTATGTATACTGTTGGGGTAACATTAGCATACCGTACTGTAAGTGTGTTAGTGTGGCAAATACCATCTAGACGATAGTGTACGTACTTCTCAATTTTTATGCCAACCCTTTAGGAATCTAACCTCGCAGGTGTTCAAGGTAGTATTGGTCTTAGAGGTCATAAGTCAAACAACTTGTGAAATAAATGCAGTAGAGAATTCATTTTTGGCACCCATGTAATATTAATGAAGTCTAAATGTATGCACTTCACGTTCATACATAGAGGTCAGTGGACAAATATGAATTGATTGATAACCATAACTTTTTGAACTGCGGTAAGAATTGTTTTACTGCAGATGTGCAGTTACTGTAAGTTACTGTTTCTATCTATGATGCATTTTTCGATTTTCTTGGAATTAACGGTTAGCTTTGACTAGTTATTGGAAATCAGCACGCTGTTTTTTGTTCTACTGAATGTCCATGTACGTATCCTTGTTTGTTAGCTGTGCATTATTTTTGAACGAAGAAGGTAGTGTTGCTTGATAGTAGTTTAATATTATGCAGTGCTAATATGGTAGGATTTCTCTGATTTATGGCAAATCAAGAAATGTTATATTTTAAGTTAAATTAAACTAGGAAGGATGTTTTGTTGTTTTCAGAAGATGGAATTGCTCACATTTTGTGTAATATCTCTGGAACTACTTGTACCATAATTTATGGGAAATACCGGTATTTAATGTTTTGATTTCCACTTTCAGCCCACAAATGTTACATATGTAGAAACGTATGAACTGCGAGAACCGTCGGACTTCATTGAGTTGACATGTGGATCTTTAATTGGTTTAGGAGTACCTCTTGGTGAATCAAGAACCAATGAAAATTTTGTATTTCTACGTTTATGCCAAGATCAGAGGGTAAGTGCTTTTGCCGTCCTGTTGTTCCTATGGAAATACTCTTACCAACCATCACCTTTTAGTTAAGACTGTTCCTCAGTGCTAGCGGGAAAAAGACGCTAGGTTAGTTGGAGGTAGGCAGCTGAGTTGGAAGAGACGTTCACCCACTCACCTCACCTAAACTTAATATACCTGAGCTGAGCACATCCTTAGATCCTTAGGAGACATATCTACTAAACAGGCTCCCTTCTCTACCTAAGATCCTTAGGGGACATATCTACTAAACAGGCTCCCTTCTCTACCTAAGATCCTTAGGGGACATATCTACTAAACAGGCTCCCTTCTCCTCCTGTGGAGGGTATAATTCCTGTAAAAATATAAGGGAATATTTGGGAGATGCTGAGTTTAGGAGAGGTATGAGTGTAGGAAACCTGTTCCAGAATGTGGCAAATTGTCACATCCAGAGGCAGATTTGCATACCCAGACAATGAAATGAGAAGGCTACAGGCAATAAAGAACAGGGTTCTTCATAATTTCACTACAACTTACTTTTCTCCTTTGCAATGCCACATATATGTACTATACCCCCATAGCTTAGTAGTATTAATCCTTGGTACTCTGTAACAAATTGTCGTGATCCGCTTGTGATGCATGTTTTCCATGTAGGAGTCAACATAAGATACTGTGCCTCTGACATGTGGTCCCTAAACATACTTAGTAACTATCCTGTGAAATAAGAAAACAGATTTACTAAGAAATTATATATACTACTATGCATGACTAGCAAAATGTATTTTAAATTATTGAAATTCAGAGAGATCTTATATGCTTTTCAGTTGCCCCTGAGAATATAATGTGCTCCATTCATATTGAATTGCAGCATTCACCTGAAATAAGTTGGTGCTGTAGATAAGTTTATTCACTTAGATTTATTTTTTCCTCTTTTCAGGTTACCACCACTTCATCTAATCGGAGTCAGGAACAAAACAACACTTCTAACATTACAGCATCTGTTCCACAGTGCCCACAACAAAATGACAGTTCTCAGTCATTGCAAAATGTAAATAAAAGCGATGAAGTGTTGAGTGTTCCCTCTCCGCCTAGCACCACTCAAGAAGGGAGTTCATCGCTCATTAATCAGCACAGGAAGGCGAGACGTAGATCTTACCAAACGGAGATTTCTTCTCCTGCTTGCATTCCAGAAAATAGCAGTGGCAGTAAAAATGATGCTGTAGATATACCAATGTTGGAAAATGCATCTGCACACCAAAATTCAAATACTCTTCTGAGACAAAATGCTCTCGATCACAGAGCTCTTTCATCTCCTGGACAATCAGGGATGGCGAGTTTTGATAAAACTAACTCTTTTTGTTTAGATAAAACTAACTCCTTCTCAAGTAATAAAGATGAGAATGCAAAGCCAGCAGAGAACAGATTGTCCGGAGTCAAAGAAAGAAGGCACTCATCAGATGTCAGGCCAGCTACAAGTATTTTTGAAACAGGTCCAAAAGCATCAGTTCAAAGGCGTATATCAGTCGAGAGCAAAAGGGAAGGGCCAGATCAAATGCAGAGGATGAATTCCCAAACAAAGCAGTCAGGTTTTCAGGAAAAGCCATTGAATATTGGATTGCCTTATGAGCATACCAAGTTAGTAAACCAAGATGCCTTAAAGTCTGTGAGCCAAGAGCACCCTTCAAATTCAAAATTGGTGACTGCAATGGAGCACAGAGAAAACGGAGGGATTGCTGGAGTTTCAAGGTTGGATGATCTCACGATTCTACAGACAAATACAGTAAAAGATTCCAGAGGATCTTTTGGTTTTACACCGTCTTTATACTCGATAAATGATGGATCCCCAAAACTGCAGAAAGATGTATGTGAAAAGCCAAGAATGTCCAAACTATCACTTAGTAATAGACATCAGGTAGAAAATATTTATTGCAGCCATGAGGATATTGAGGAAAACAAACCAAGTCTGATTAATCAGAAGTCTCGGCAACCAGTAGATGACAGTGCCGATAGTTTGCTAGTTTGTAAGACATCACTATTCCCAGAAACTATGGAAAAAAGTAACTCTCTATCTAATTTTGGCAATGCAGTTTCTCCCTGCAGTATTGATTTAACACAGCCTGATCCAGATGAAAGGTTTAAAAGTTCTGTCGACGAAAATCCCGATCAAGTTTGCATTTTGGAAGAAGAGGTTTGTGTAGATTTGACATTAGGCTCTAAGGAAAAAGCAAATATAAAAAGGAAAAGGAACCTGGACAATGATGAAAATGAAGAGAAAGAAGATGGAAAGAGAAGGAGAAGCAGTTGTGAAAAGAAAAGTGACAAAGACAAAGAGTCAGAATTGGATATTTGTCTGCCAGTGTTAGATAAGGACTGTCGGTCTGCTGTGGTGAATAAACAGGTAAAAGGAAAATTGCCCAGTCAGCAGTTACAAGGGAATGAAAGGCCTGTTTCTAATTCAGGTGCAGTTCAGAACCTTAAACCAGACCAGGGTAAAGGTAACAAAGGTAGATCAAGCACAGTTTCTGTGCGAGAGAAGAGATCTACATTGGAAAATGAAGTAGAACAAAAGAATAATTCAGATAAGGTGCACAAAATGCAAAAGTCCAGTTCATTAGTAGTTTCAGATAGTGATGATGAATCTCAAGTCATGCCTGTAATTCAAGCTGGCAAGAGAAAGCACAGGTTTATCATAAGTTCGGATAGTGAGAGCGACTCTGGTTGTGAGGAAGAGCGTACAAGTGGACTGAAGTTGATTGAAGAAAACCTGGTAGGGAAGAAATGTGTCATTCCATTACCGCGTATCTTACCGGACATTGTCAGAGCTATTAGAAAAGGGAAAGCAATTTTAGATGAAAAAGATGAGTTAAAGGTTGTGTCCTCAGAAACTGAATTTGAATCAAAATCTGAATCTGATGCTGATATCTGTTTCTTGGATGAGGAAGACGATGAACTGCCAGATTTAAGTTCGCCAAAAACTTCCAGGTTGTCAGGTCAGTCTAAAACCAAGTCCTATGAAAGCAAAGAAAAGAAAAAAGGTTGTCATCTTCAGGAGAAGAAAGGTATTAAGCCAAGGGAAAAGTCATCAGAAGAGAATTCAAAATTTTTGGATATTTCAGACAAAGGATCTCATAAGTACAGAGACAAAAGGAAAGGGAAGGATTCAGAAAAGACAAGTAATTATGATGGCAGTTCATGTAAGAAAAGCAAGAGTGATGGTAAGGATAAAGGTATTACCTCTGTCAGTACTGCAAAAGGACCTGTGACATCTGTAGGAAATTCTAAAGAAAATGACAAATGTAAAGTACGATTATTAAACTGCAGTAGTAGTGGTAGTGGCAAAGATGCTCATCACCAGGATTCAGCAAATGAAAAACTTGAAGATGACATTAGTCTAAGAATTAAAAAGGAAAAAGTGGAGGAGGTTACATCAGTTGTGGTCAAGAGAGAACCAGAGGATAATGATTCATCGAATAAAACGGTGGTTGGAGATGATGATGATGATGATTGTGATGATGTTATATTTATGTATTCACAGATAGATGAAACAATATGGGTTTCCAGCGATGAAGAGGATACTCCATCACAGGAAAATGGCACATTTGGTCCACTACCTCCAAGTCCTGACTTTGGCATTGCCAGTTTATTTGATGAAGCGGGCTGTGATAGTGGCGGTGAGGTAACCAAGAAAGCTGAGCCCAATTTATCTTCAGCTGTCCATGTAGATGAGGACGATGATGAGGACGATCAGTGGTTCCCTGTGCTCTCTCAGTCATTTTGGGATGATGATGACTTGATAAAACCTAGTGGGAAGGAGATGCCAAAAGAAACCAAATCTCAAGAAATCATTCCTAAACCGGGTCCCAGTGGTATTAATGTTACTCCAAGTTCTGACACTCATATCAGTTCTTGGTGGCCAGAATTATCACAAGGATTTGATGACGAGGAGGAAGAGGAGTTTAATTCAGATACCAGTGCATCTGTTGAGGATTCTAAAGCCAGAAGTACAGGAAAAAGTTTAGATAGTGTTATTGAAAAGTTCAAGAACAGAGGTGCCCGGAAAGCCCAACTTATTGAACCAAAAGCACCTTTGCCTCGTACAAGTAATGATTCTTTACGGAAAAGAAGTAGAAGTAGTTCGGGTTCAAATGCGGACAAAGTCAAGGCCAATCTTGTCCGTCCTTCACCCAAAGAAAAACAGCATACTACAGCAAGAAAGGAGACTAGTGAATCTTGTTCAAAAAGTAGTTCCAGGAAAAGAAAAAAAGGCCCAAGTCTTCGAGATAACTTGAGTAATAAGTTTAACCTGGATTCTTATAGAGCTCTAGCAAGGCAGCAGTCAAAAGAGAAAGAGTCGCCTCATGAAAAAACTCGAGATTCTAGAACAAAAGTAACTGAGCAGACAAAGAAGTCACATCTGATATCAGATAAACCACGTAGTGATGAGAACATTTCAATTCAGAAGAAGACATCACATCAAGAAAGTAAAGAGCAGTCAAGGCCAAAAGTAGCGGTAAAAATCACACGGAAGACTAGAGCAGAGAAACTCACAGAAGTTAATCTTTTTCCTTCTCCACAACTACCACCCTCGAGGTCTAAGAGGTCGACATTTACAATACCCAAGAAAAAGGCCACTCCAGTTTCAGAAGCTGGAAAGCCCAGTGAAAGTCCTGTTGAAAAATCTTCCAACACTCCTAAAGATAGCAAATTATCAAAATCACTTGATCTTAAAGAAGGTTCACGGTCACCTCTTTGCTCACCAGTTGCTCAGTTAACATCTAGTCATTCACAAAATGTGAGCAGTTTTACCAGAAGCGAAGTTAGAGAGAGAACACGCAACAGTGAGTCTGAAATTGTTAGGTCATCAGATGAGAAGAATGATAACAGTGGTTGCTCAGCACCAGTTCAAACAGAGGCAATTGTAATGGGAAGTGAAGAGGATAAAGAAAATGAAGCTGGTGGTAAGACAGTAAAAAGCATATTGAAAATTTTCGGGAGTAAAAAGTCATTGAAAAAGAATGTGCACTTTCCGGTAAGTAGTGGGGAGCTAAACAAGATCAAATACATCTCACCTCGGAAGAATAGTGAAAAACTTGGGCATTTAGAGCCAAGAATGAAAGAGGTCTTGCCAAGGGAACTCATTTTTAGTAAACATAATATTCCTCTAGATTTCCCAGATCATTTTATTGTCAATGTATGCATGTGGAATTATGACTGGCTTGAAACATACAGAAGAGTTCAGGAAAAAATAGAAGTTTCTGGAAGAAACTGTACGATAAAACCTCCCCCTGTTGTGAAGTCTATAAGTTATCCAACCCTTATATTGTACGAGTCGTTCCTGGATTACAAAGAGATATTCAGTGACTTGTTTTATCTAGAAGTATGGGAAAATATATTTAGAGATTGGCAAAAGTACAGACAAAACAATATCTCAATGCCTGTTTATATTGATAAAGTAGAGGAAGTCTTTACACAAAGAAAGCATGAATCACCAATGAAATCGTGGAATATCAAGGTAATAACTTTACTTACCCAAGACCAGAGTAATAGAGGACGTCATCCTGCACAAGGCTCGCTCATTAGTTTGAAGGTTTCAAGGGATTCAGAGAGGAAAAAGAGCCAGCATGTCTTTGGTTATGTTCAAGACCTGTTGAAACAAAAAAGAAGAATGATGCCTAAGGAGCTTGAAAATGTACTTCCACACGCTGAGGCTGCACTTGTATTGGATATAAGAATAGCCAAAGAACCTGGACCAGAATTGAGATGTGGCAATGTTTTGTCTCTGTGTAACATATCTTATATACGGCCATTCACTCGAACTTGGGAAGGCTTGTGTAAACTTCCTCTCTCTCCTTTGTGCAATGATATATTAAGCCCCAAAGAAGACAGCTTCATGCCCAATCATTCTGCAAAGTATTTGGTCCCTGAGATGCCCCTAAATGAGAGTCAGGTACAAGCAGTCGTTAAAGTGAGTGCTAAATGTGTATATGATCCTCATTTACCAAAACTCAGTCTCATTCATGGACCACCGGGCACAGGAAAGACACGAACAATAGTATCTCTAGTGGCTCAGATAGTAAGATTAAGTGAAGAGGCTTGTATGTCAAATTGTCGTATATTGTTATGTGCTCCTTCTAATGCTGTTGCAGATGAACTTACATTACGTTTGGTCAAGCTGAGAGAAATAAATATTGCTTTACGAGTTGTTCGAGTTGGAATTCGTGACAGCATAACTCCTGAGGTAAGAGGTTACAGTCTTGATGCATTTATAACGAAGCATATGAACAGAGAATTAAAAACTCCCAAAAATGTCTCTGCAAGAAAAGAATGGGAACGGAAAAAAAATATGGTAAATGTAGCAGGGAAAGACTTGGCAAAAGCCAAGAAAGAAAACAAGCCAAGAGAAGCAATAAGGGCAATGGAAAAACGACGTGATGATTTGATGAAATCTTTATCTGAGATGGAAAAGAGTTTTGCTGTTAACCTCACCCCAAAAGAACACCAGATGTTGTATAAAAAATGTCAAAGAGACTATCTCTTAGGTGCACAGGTCATCACCACAACGCTTGGTGGATGTTTTTCTGGACCAATGGCAGAAGTCTTCACAGGAGTAGATCATCCTTTTACGAGCTGCATTGTCGATGAAGCTGGCCAGTGCAAAGAAACTGAAATGTGGGTGCCTCTTCTTTACAGCATGCGAAAGTTAGTGTTAGTTGGGGACCATAGGCAGTTGCCAGCTACAGTCTTGTCCAAGTTAGCCCAAGATAAGAATCTGAAACAGTCCTTGTTTGAGAGACTGTATCATCGGTTTGTTGTGGAACTTCAAAAGGACGAACTTGTGCACACACTCGATACTCAGTTTCGTATGCATCCAGAAATTGTGCATTGGCCATCTGAGCACTTTTATTTCAATAAATTGAAAACTAGTCCTGATGTAATACAAGAACGTTCTTATGACTGCTTGCCGTATGCTGTATTTGATGTGAAAGTAAGTGATATTGCATAGTTTTTCTGAAATAGTGTAGTTAGGTTGAACAAATACAGACTCTGTTTTACAAAAGTCATGGAATACATATCAAAATTGTGGTTAATAAGACCAGAAGTAGTTAAACCTTATTGTCTTTTGCTGGCTTAACATGTAAGTATATCGGAACTATTGCTTTTGTTGTTCTTTTGGGTATTCCATGTTTAATTTTCGTGCCTTCATTAGATGATGCAAATTTGTTTGTATGAGGATACAATCCTTCGTCTTTTACACGGATTATCTTTGGAGAAAGCTGGTCATGTTTACGAAGCTTGCTAACAAGTTAAACTAGTGGCAGATGAGTGCGGGAGTTGGGGACCCAACTACTCACTCATTACGCAACTTCAGTATCCTTTGGCCGCCATGCTGTACTGACATACTGATTATCTTTCATCATGGCTGTTGTTGGAGCTTAGTTGAGTATTTTCTTTTTTGAGTGTTTTGGCTTGTTTTTTGGCTGTGCTCATTGTGTGTGTGTGTGTTACGGACTCTGAGATCTTAGAGACAATGTTATGGTGTCGAAATATCCTGGCCAAGGGTCGACACAATGTGACGGCCTCTGAGAGAGGTCCGCTTCAGGTTTGATATGAAACTGGGGATACGAATATAGAAAGAAACACTAACACTAAAAAGGTTTATTTACTAGCTTACTAACATAGGTAAATGCAGAATGGTATCTCCTATTTACATAAAAAGATAGAATCTTACACTGCATGAACTGGGGGAACAGTGAGGCAATTTAAATACTTGCTAGTCAGTTTGGCAATTTGACGCGCTGGCTTCATAAATGTAGAGCGGCAAAATGCAGTCGTCCTCTTGACTCCGTATTGCAGAAACTAGTCTACTTGAAAGGCAGGAACTACCCAAAACCTCTAGCAGGACCTTTTCTTCTCTGAAGTCTGTTCGACGTCAAGATAACACGAGATAATTCGTCCACTCCTGAAGACGACTAGACCAATATCCAACCAACTCTCGAACAACTCTTCTGATTGATTGATACTTCGTCGGTTCCTTCGTCTCTAGTCTCTCTCTGACGATCACTGCTGCTGATCTCTCACTGATAATCTGATCTGTTCTTACTAACTGGTGATCTCTCTCTTTTACGATCTCTTCCTTTTTCTACGATCACTGCTCTCCAAAGTTCGTTCGTCGTATTTATATGGCACTCTGGGGGCAGAGCCTACGGCGAGCGTCACAGACTCCCGAGTTTACTAGGACTCCCTAGATGAATCTAGACGAGGTATTGCATCAGAAAATGTGGCATTTCTCCCGCCACTTAGGCCTGTGTTTGCGCTCCACAACACGCCCGACGATTCCAGAATAGCCGCGAGAAACGGCGCCTCCAACACGGGCGCGAAAACCTCCTTACTGCCGAACTTCTCGAAAATGCGTTCTCCTTTCCTTTATCTTTCTTTGCTAGGAAGCAATTACCATCACACGCCCCCTCAAAAGAGAAAAAAAATGAAATCAACTGATTTTATTTTTTTTTCAAAAGAGAAGCAAGAATTAAACAGCAGGGAAACAATTCTGCATAAAGCTTTAATCCAGTCAAACACGCACACTTCCCCACCACTCACACACTCACTCGTGCGATAACAGAAAACGGTTATTAGGCTACTCATTCTGAGAAATCTCTAGAGAGGCTATCAGCTAATACGTTATCCTTTCCCTTTATATGAACTATCTTCAGGTTATAGTCTTGTAATTCTAAACTCCAACGCATTAGACGTTTATTCTTGTTCCTAAACCTCTCCAAATAAACTAACGGATTATGATCAGTATACACAGTTAAAACAGAACCGCTACGCACGTAAATCTCAAAGTGTTGCAAGGCTGTAACTAAACCAAACAATTCCTTTTCAATAGTGAATTAGTTCTGTTGCGCTTTATTCAGTTTCTTTGAATAATAGGCAACTGGGAGTTTCATTCCATTGACTTCTTGTAACAAAACCCCTCCTACGCCAATATCACTGGCATCGATCACTAAATTAAATTCCTTACCAAAATCGGGTAATAATAGAACTGGCTCGTGAATCATTATAGCCTTGAACTTGTTGAAGGCTTCCACACAAGCATCATCAAATACAAAACTGTGTCCTTTCTTAAACAGATTAGTTATGGGAGCGTTTATTTCCGAGAAATTTGGTACGAATCTACGGAAATACGAAACCATTCCGAGAAATCTCATGGCCTGTTTTTTAGTTGTTGGGATTGGGAAATTCACGATAGCTTCTATGTTCCAACCCTTTGGACAGATTTTACCAAGACCTACCTTATGTCCTAGATAAGTAATAGAGGCTTTCCCAAATTCGCACTTCTTTAGATTAAGAACGAGATTCGCTTTGGTAAGAGCCCTCAAGACTCTCGCCAAAATCCTTACATGATCCTCCCAAGTCTCTGAAAATATCACAAGATCATCTAAGTACACGACACAGTTGTTGATGCCATTTAAAACTTTATTCATTAACCTTTGGAAGGTACTGGCTGCGTTCTTCAAGCCAAAAGCCATAACTTTGGGCTCGAAACTACCAAATGGCGTTATAAAGGCGGAAATTTTCCGGGCTCGTTCACTTAAAGGTACTTGCCAATAACCCTTAGCCAAATCAAGCTTTGAGATGAACTTGGAATTTCCGATTCTATCTAAGCAATCGTCAGTCCTGGGTAAGGGAAAATTACTTTGCTTCGTTACACTGTTTACCTTCCGGAAATCAATGCACAATCTATCTGATCCATCTTCCTTTTTTACCAGAACTACTGGGGAACTCCATTCACTCTCGCTAGGTACTATCAAATCATTATCTAGCATGTAACTAATTTCCTTCCTCACAGATTCTGCCTTATCTGGGTTCAGACGATATGGACTTTGCCTATTGGGTTTCGTGTCTTGCAACTCAATATCATGTTCTAAAACATTGGTTAGGCCTAGTTTGTCACTAATAGTTTCAGGATAATTCACTAAAACATTACGTACTTCCCTCACCTTTTCCTCTTCTAAACCCTGATTAAAAACTTCTAAATTCTTAAGCACCTCAGAGTTTTTCTCAAAGCTAATTTCTTTCTGGGACACCGTCACTATAGGCACGGGGCGTTCGTTATATTTCTTGAGCAAATTTGCGTGCAGCCATTTTGCTCTACGTTTACCCATATCTATTGAATAATTCAGATTCCCCCTCTTCTCTACAATCGAAAAAGGACCCTCGAACTTATACGATAAAGAGGGACCTTCTTTCTGGACTAATACTAAAACTTTATCTCCTACACAGAGATGTCTCTCTTTCGCTCTAAGATCATGCTTTCGTTTAGTTCCCTCTTGACTCTTCCTCTCGGTCTCCTTCGCTAGTTGCCAAGCATCCCTTAAACTGTTTTTATAATGCTCTAGATTAGTGATATAGTTCTCACTACCTTCTTTATTCATTAAGTTACATTTTAACATTTCCAAAGGACCTTTAGCGGTGTGACCGAAAACAAGCTCAAATGGACTAAATCCGGTAGTGTCGCTCGGTGCTAACCTTAAAGCTAACAGAACGAATGGTAACTTTTCTTCCCAGTCGTGTTCGAAGTTCTTACACAATTTCCGTAAGCAACTCTTTAACGTTTGATGAAATCTCTCCACAATGCCTTGTGATTCGGGATGATAAGGTGTGGAAGTTACGAGTTTGATGCCTAATTCTTTCATTCTATCCTTGAAATATTTGGATACAAAATTACTACCATTATCACTCTGAATAGTACGAGGCAGACCAAACTTAGAAAAATAATTCAACAATTGTTTAACTACGGTCCTCGCGTTGCCGCTTCTTATGGGTACCGCCTCGGGATAGCGAGTTAATCTATCAATGATCGTCAACAGATATATATTCCCTCCCTTACTTCTAGGCAAAGGTCCAACCATATCGATAACTACATTCTCAAAAGGTTCGCCTACCGAAGGAATATTACACAATGGAGCTCTGGGGATTACTTGATTCGGTTTCCCGGCAATTTGGCATTCATGACAGCTTAACACATACCTCTTTACATCATTTTTCATTTTATGCCAAAAGTACGCCCTACTAATACACTTGAAAGTTTTATTTACTCCCAAATGTCCTTGCTCATCATGTGCGAACTTCAAAACTAGTTCACGAAGCTTCCTAGGAACTACTAATTGTTCTGTGATTTCCCCTTTACTACCTGACTTCGGTTGAACATAACGACAAAAAACTTCGTCCTTTAGACAAAAAGTTTCCTTACACACATCATCGAGATCATCATCCAGCTCACATTCAAAAATTCGGGTTAGTGTCTCATCCTCTCTCTGCAACTTGACTAGCTCATCCTTATCCAAAACGTTAGAGCCTAATTCATCACCGTAACTAGTACTAGATACAGGTACATTTACTACGTTACTCTCGACAGCTACGCCTTCCGTGTGGCTATCACTGTTTACATCGATAGACTCCGGTCTCTCAGCCACACTCATGCCAAGATCAACCTCGCTACCTCTATCACACTCGTTCGAATCCACGAACTCACTCTCGTTCGAATCCACGAACAAATTATGACCGCAGTCTACGTCTGTATCTAAACCCGACCTAGTTACTACCATTTCAGGCACTGGAATATTCCTCACAACAGGATTCACATTCTTGGATAAAGCTAAGTCATTACCGACAATAATGTCAACGCCTTTGATGGGCAAACTGTCCACAACTGCAAGTTTTACTTCTGACACTACCTGACTTTCTGAATTCAACTTCAACAAAGGACAAAGAACACAAGTGTTAGGAAATCCACCTAACATGACTTTCTCTTCCATATTGATTTCTGCCCTGTTTGGCACACACACACTTCGAATAAGTGAAACAGCAGCACCTGTGTCTCGAAGCAAGACCACTTCTCTCCAATCTACTCCTCCAAGAGAGGAAACTACGCCCTCCGACAGAAATTCACCAAAAATTTTCCTAGTTTCTCTCATCACATCATTCCTACTTGACGAAAGGTTAACTAGAGACACTGGTTTCTTACCGTCCTTCCTTTCTACTGCACAGTTTCTTGCTAAATGCCCTTTCCCATTACATCGGAAACAAGTTAATTCTGAGCCACTAGATGCCATTTTACTCTCACAAACCTTAGACATATGACCAGGTTTTCCGCATGTATAACAGGAATAGTCACTTTTACTCGCATTGCTATTACTAGGACTGAAACCTTTACTGCTTTGTACTCTACCAGACGAAGGATCATTTCGTTTCTTACTAACACTCAAATTATGAGTTAGACTGTATTCGTCAGCTAGCCTAGTTGCTCCTGCAAAAGATACTTCTCGCCTATCCTCTATATAAAGTTTAATGTCAGGGGATACGTTATCTTTGAAGTTTTCTAACAACACTAAGTTCTTCAAAATCCTCAACCTTAGCAGAAGTTAACCAATCAAAAAACAGTCTTTCTAACTTTTTACCGTATTCTACATACGTAATATTTTCATCCTTTCTCAAATTTCTACATTTCTTACGGTACGCCTCCGGTACTAACCTATATGCGCTAAGAACAGTTTCTTTCACGATATCGTAATTATCACATTCCTCCTTAGACATGCAACTATACACAGTAAGTACCCTACCACTCAAAACTGACTGCAAATATAAAGTCCACATTTCTTTAGGAGAACCTACTCTTTCCATTAACTTCTCAAAACACATGAAATATGTCATAACATCTTCCTCATCAAACTTTGGTACCAATTTCAACACTGCACTCATACCTAACCTATCAGTTTCGTTTTCGTTCTCACCTGTCCGACTGTTACGAGTACTTTCCCTTAACCGAGCAATTTCCAACTCATGCATATGCTCTTTCTCTCTCTCTTCCTGTTCATGCATACGCTCTTTCTCTCTTCCTGCTGCATTACCAACATTTCTCTCTCTTGCTGCATTTTCATTACTTCTCTCTCTTGCTGCATTCTCATTGCTTCTCTCTCTTGCTGCATTTTCATTGCTTCTCTCTCTTTCTCTTGCTGCATTTTCATTACTTCTCTCTCATACTTTTCTCTTTCTTTCTTCTCAACATACTCACGGAGATCATTCCCCTCTAGACCTAGGAGCTTACCCGACTCAATAAACTCTTTCACCATCTCACTCATTCTGATTCTTTCTATATTTTCCCTGTTTCAAACTGTTAAAGTGTTGGATAGCCTAGGCAAGGTCACCACAAAGTTACGGACTCTGAGATCTCAGAGACAATGTTATGGTGTCGAAATATCCTGGCCAAGGGTCGACACAATGTTACGGACTCTGAGATCTCAGAGACAATGTTATGGTGTCGAAATATCCTGGCCAAGGGTCGACACAATGTGACGGCCTCTGAGAGAGGTCCGCTTCAGGTTCGATATGAAATAATAAAAAAAAAAATTTTCAACACCAACAGTTGAAACTTGGGATACGAATATAGAAAGAAACACTAACACAACAAAGGTTTATTTACAAGCTTACTAACATAGGTAAATGCAGAATGGTATCTCCTATTTACATAAAAAGATAGAATCTTACACTGCATGAACTGGGGGAACAGTGAGGTAATTTAAATACTTGCTAGTCAATTTGGCAATTTGACACGCTGGCTTCATAAATGTAGAGCGGCAAAATGCAGTCGTCCTCTTGACTCCGTATTGCAGAAACTAGTCTACTTGAAAGGCAGGAACTACCCAAAACCTCTAGCAGGACCTTTTCTTCTCTGAAGTCTGTTCGACGTCAAGATAACACGAGATAATTCGTCCACTCCTGAAGACGACTAGACCAATATCCAACCAACTCTCGAACAACTCATCTGATTGATTGATACTTCGTCGGTTCCTTCGTCTCTAGTCTCTCTCTGACGATCACTGCTGCTGATCTCTCATTGATAATCTGATCTGTGGCTCTTACTAACTGGTGATCTCTCTCTTTTACGATCTCTTCCTTCTTCTACGATCACTGCTCTCCAAAGTTCGTTCGTCGTATTTATACGGCACTCTGGGGGCAGAGCCTACGGCGAGCGTCACAGACTCCCGAGTTTACTAGGACTCCCTAGATGAATCTAGACAAGGTATTGCATCAGAAAATGTGGCATTTCTCCCGCCACTTAGGCGTGTGTTTGCGCTCCACAACACGCCCGACGATTCCAGAATAGCCGCGAGAAACGGCGCGAAAACCTCCTTACTGCCGAACTTCTTGAAAATGCGTTCTGCTTTCCTTTATCTTTCTTTGCTAGGAAGCAATAACCATCACAGTGTGTAATAATGATGTGCCTGCATAATCCTTTGGGATAGTGATTGGTGAATGCCTTGGGTGCAAACAAATGTGTCCTAGGCTTTGCTTATCATAATGATCAGTCCTCTTTTATTTTGTTTATGGTTTGCAGAGGTCAAGCACATGTCTCATTGCAATGGTGTCAAGTATGTCTCGTTGCTTGGCAACTGATGATGTATGAATTGGGAAGAAGGTTGGTAGGTTCTTTTATTACACCTGTTTCTTCTGAACAGCCCCAGTATCACCCTTGCCCTTTCTGGGTCTACCTTAACTAACCTCTTTTCCTGGGACATTGTCCTCCCATCCCTTCCTCACTCAGTCTAAATGCATGTGAGAAACACATTGATCACCTTTTAAGCTGGCATGTCTGCCTCTCCCTTCGGTCCTTACCTCTGGCCTCTGCTAGTATTCCTTTGAAACATCCCCAGAAGACAAAAAAAAAAAACCTGCTGAGGCATGTGACCTTCTCTTGGTAGTCTTGGGATCTTTACTTTTATGTCTTCCTGAATTATTTTGCTTCAACCAGGTCCCCCACTTGGATTGGTTTAGCATGACCCTATTGCTTTGGCCATGGTATCCTCCCCCAAAGTCATTGTGTGCTATGATCATGGATTTTCCTGCTGTTTCCACTATAGTTGCTTTGGGAACTCCTCCTCCTGCCTCTACAGGGATGTCAGCCTTGACTTTTAACTTCAGTGGATAAGGGAAGGAGTAGTTTGAGGTAGGTTGGGAAAGCACAGCCTTGGTTCATCTTTTCCCTATACGTAATCTTCATCCTACCTAGTCTTCTCTATCTTCAACTCAGTAGAAGCATGGGAAGAAGGCCCAGAAGGCAGCTCTTTTCAGGGAGCCTGAGCTTTCTTGTGGCTACAGATAGTAGTGACAGTGGTTCCACACCTGCATGTAGTGATGGAAAAACAAACTGATGATAGCACCTTAGTGGCGTGATTGGTATGGTCTTGGCCTGCCACCTCGGTGGCCGCGAGTTCGATTATTGGGCATTCCATTGAGGAGTTAGAGAC